>NW_027228478.1:0-121251 GCF_037783145.1 Equus przewalskii
CGACGGGTGTTTCCATGGTGTCCGCAAAGTGGTTCTGGCATAGCTGGAAGGTGATGTTGGCGTGACCGGCAGGTGGTTCCAGCCAGCCCGGCAGGTGATTCCGAAGCGTTCACCAAATGGTTGTGGCGTAGCCGGCAGGTGTTTTGGCGTGTCCAGCAGGTGGATTTGGCGAGTCGAGCAGGTGGTTCTGGCGAGCTCGGCAGGTGCTTCCGGTGTCATTGGCATGTGGCTCCGGCATGTCTGAGAGGTGGTTCCGCCATGCCCGGCAGGTGATTCCGGAGTGTTCGCCAAGTGGTTCTGGCATAGCCGGCAGGTGATTTTGCATGTCCGGCAATGGTTCCGGCGAGTCGAGCCGGTGGTTCCGGCATGTCCGGCAGGTGGTTCCGGCATGCCCGGCAGGTGATTCCGGAGTGTCCGGCATGTGGTTCTGGCACCTCTGAGAGGTGGTTCCGGCATGCTCGGCAGGTGATTCCGGAGTGTTCGCCAAGTGGTTCTGGCGTAGCCGGCAGGTGATTTTTCATGTCCGGCAATGGTTCCGGCGAGTCGAGCCGGTGGTTCCGGAATGTCCGGCAGGTGGTTCCGGCATGTCCGGTAGGTAGTTCCGGCATGTCAAGCACTTGGTTCCAGCATGCCCGGCAGGTGATTCCGGAGTGTCCGGCATGTGGTTCTGGCACCTCTGAGAGGTGGTTCCGGCATGCCCGGCAGGTGATACCGGAGTCTCCGGCATTTGGTTCTGGCACCTCTGAGAGGTGGTTCCGGAATGCCTGGCCTGTGATTCCGGAGTGTCTGCCGAGTGGTTCTGGCGTAGCCGGCAGTTGATTTTGGCGTGTCCAGTAGGTGGTTCTGGGGAGTGGATCAGCTGGTTCCGGCATACTCGGCAGGTGGTACCGGCATGTCCAGAACATGGTTCTGGCAACTCTGAGAGGTGGTTCCGGGATGCCTGGCATGTGATTCCGGAGTGTCTGCCCAGTGGTTCTGGCGTGTCCAGCAGGTGTTTCCGGTCTTTCCGGCAGGTGGTTCTGTCGTGTCCGGCACGAGGTTCTGGCACGTCTGAGAGTTTGTTACGGCATGCCCGACAGGTGATTCCGGAGTCTCCGGCATTTGGTTCTGGCACCTCTGAGAGGTGGTTCCGGCATGCCCGACTGGTGATTCCGGAGTGTTCGCCATGTGGTTCTGGCGTAGCCGGCAGGTCATTTTGCATGTCCGGCGGTTGTTCCGGCGAGTCGAGCCGGTGGTTCCGCGTAGCCGGCAGTTGATTTTGGCGTGTCCACTAGGTGCTTCTGGGGAGTGGATCAGCTGGTTCCGGCATACTCGGCAGGTGGTACCGGCGTGTCCAGAACATGGTTCTGGCAAGTCTGAGAGGTGGTTCCAGCACGCCCGACAGGTGATTCCGGAGCGTCCGCCAAGTGTTTCTGGCGTACCCGGCAGGTGATTTTGGCATGTCCGACAGGTGTTTCTTGCGAGTCGAGCAGGTGGCTGAGGCATGCTGAGCTGGTGCTTCCGGCGTCTCTGGCACGTGGTTCTGGTGTGTCTGAGAGGTGGTTCTGGCATGTCCGGCAGATGATTCCGGAGAGTCCACCAAGTGGTTCTGGTATACCTGGCAGGTGATTTTGGCGTGTCAGGAAGGTGGTTCCGGCGAGTCGAGCCGGTGGTTCCGGCATGTCCAGCAGGTGGTTCCGTCATGCCCGGCAGGTGATTCCGGAGTGTCCGGCATGTGGTTCTGGCACCTCTGAGAGGTGGTTCTGGAATGTCTGGCATGTGATTCCGGAGTGTCTGCTGAGTGGTTCTGGAGTAGCCGGCAGGTGATTTTGGCGTGTCTGGCAGGTGTTTCTTGCAAGTCGAGCATTTGGCTCAGGCATGCTCAGCAGGTGCTTCCGGCGTGTCTGGCACGTGGTTCTGGTGTGTCTGACAGCTGGTTCTGGCATGTCCGGCAGATGATTCCGGAGTGTCCACCAAGTGGTTGTGGCATACCCGGCAGGTGATTTTAGCGTGTCAGGTAGGTGGTTCCGGCGAGTCAAGTAGGTGGTTCCGGTGTGCTCGGCAGGTGGTTCAGGCAGGTCTGGCAGGTGGTTTCGGTCTGTTCGGGGTGTGGTTCCGGCATCTCAGGCACATGGTTCTGGCACGTCTGATAGGTGGTTCCGGCCGGCCCGACAGGTGTTTCCATGGTGTCCGTCAAGTGCTTCCGGCATAGCTGGCAGATGATGTTGGCGTGACCGGCAGGTGGTTCCAGCCAGCCCTGCAGGTGATTCCGAAGAGTTCACCAAATGGTTGTGGCGTAGCCGGCAGGTGATTTTTCGTGTGCACCAGGTGTTTCCGGTCTGTCCGGTACGTGGTTCTGGCGTGACCGGCATGAGGTTCTGGCACGTCTGAGAGTTGGTTCCGGGATGCCCGACAGGTGATTCCGCAGTGTCCGCCAAGAGGTTCTGGCATAGCTGGCAGGTGATGTTGGCGTGACCGGCAGGTGGTTCAAGCCAGCCCGGCAGGTGATTCCGAAGAGTTCACCAAATGGTTGTGGCGTAGCCGGCAGGTGATTTTGGCGTGTCCAGCAGGTTGTTTTGGCGAGTCGAGCAGGTGGTTCTGGCGTGCTCGGCAGGTGCTTCCGGTGTCATTGGCATGTGGTTCCGGCATGTCTGAGAGGTGGTTCCGCCATGCCCGGCAGGTGAATCCGGAGTGTTCGCCTAGTGGTTCTGGCGTAGCCGGGAGGTGATTTTGCATGTCCGGCAATGGTTCCGGCGAGTCGAGCCGGTGGTTCCGGCATGTCCGGGAGGTGGTTCCGGCATGCCCGGCAGGTGATTCCGGAGTGTTCGGCATGTGGTTCTGGCACCTCAGAGAGGTGGTTCCGGCATGCCCGGCAGGTGATACCGGAGTGTCCGGCATTTGGTTCTGGCACCTCTGAGAGGTGGTTGCGGAATGCCTGGCATGTGATTCCGGAGTGTCTGCTGAGTGGTTCTGGCGTAGCCGGCAGTTGATTTTGGGGTGTCCACTAGGTGGTTCTGGGGAGTGGATCAGCTGGTTCCGGCATACTCGGCAGGTGGTACCGGCGTCTCCAGAACATGGTTCTGGCAAGTCTGAGAGGTAGTTCCGGCACGCCCGACAGGTGATTCCGGAGCGTCTGCCAAGTGGTTCTGGCATAGCTGGCAGGTGATGTTGGCGTGACCGGCAGGTGGTTTCAGCCAGTCAGGCAGGTGATTCCGAAGTGTTCAACAAATGGTTGCTGCGTATCCGGAAGGTAATTTTGGCGTTTCCAGCAGGTGGTTTTGGCGAGTCGAGCAGGTGGTTCTGGCGTGCTCGGCAGGTGCTTCCGGTGTCATTGGCATGTGGTTCCGGCATGTCTGAGAGGCGGTTCCGGCACGCCCGACAGGTGATTCCGGAGCGTCCACCAAGTGTTTCTGGCGTACCCGGCAGGTGATTTTGGCATGTCCGACAGGTGTTTCTTGCGAGTCGAGCAGGTGGCTCAGGCATGCTCAGCTGGTGCTTCCGGCGTCTCTGGCACGTGGTTCTGGTGTGTCTGAGAGCTGGTTCTGGCATGTCCGGCAGATGATTCCGGAGTGTCCACCAAGTGGTTCTGGTATACCCGGCAGGTGATTTTGGCGTGTCAGGAAGGTGGTTCTGGCTAGTTGAGCAGGTGGATCAGGCGTGCTAGCCAGGGGGTTCAGGCGGGTCTGGCAGGTGGTTTCGGTCTATTCGGGGAGTGGTTCCGGCATCTCAGGCACATGGTTCTGGCACGTCTGAGAGGTGGTTCCGGCCGGCCCTACAGGTGTTTTCGGAGTGTCCACCAAGTGGTTCTGGCGTAGCTGAAATGTGATGTTGGCGTGACAGGCAGGTGGTTCAAGCCAGCCCGGCAGGTGATTCCGGAGTGTCTGCCGAGTGGTTCTGGCGTAGCCGGCAGGTGATTTTGCATGTCCGGCAATGGTTCCGGCGATTCGAGACAGTGGTTCCGGCATGTCCGGCAGGTGGTTCCGGCATGCCCCGCAGGTGATTCCGGAGTGTCCAGCATGTGGTTCTGGCAACTCTGAGAGGTGGTTCCGGGATGCCTGGCATGTGATTCCGGAGTGTCTGCCGAGTGGTTCTGGCGTGTCCAGCAGGTGTTTCCGGTCTTTCCGGCAGGTGGTTCTGTCGTGTCCGGCACGAGGTCCTGGCACGTCTGAGAGTTTGTTACGGCATGCCCGACAGGTGATTCCGGAGTCTCCGGCATTTGGTTCTGGCACCTCTGAGAGGTGGTTCCGGCATGCCCGACAGGTGATTCCGGAGTGTTCGCCATGTGGTTCTGGCGTAGGCGGCAGGTCATTTTGCATGTCCGGCGGTTGTTCCGGCGAGTCGAGCCGGTGGTTCCGGCGTAGCCGGCAGTTGATTTTGGCGTGTCCACTAGGTGCTTCTGGGGAGTGGATCAGCTGGTTCCGGCATACTCGGCAGGTGGTACCGGCGTGTCCAGAACATGGTTCTGGCAAGTCTGAGAGGTGGTTCCAGCACGCCCGACAGGTGATTCCGGAGCGTCCGCCAAGTGTTTCTGGCGTACCCGGCAGGTGATTTTGGCATGTCCGACAGGTGTTTCTTGCGAGTCGAGCAGGTGGCTGAGGCATGCTCAGCTGGTGCTTCCGGCGTCTCTGGCACGTGGTTCTGGTGTGTCTGAGAGGTGGTTCTGGCATGTCCGGCAGATGATTCCGGAGAGTCCACCAAGTGGTTCTGGTATACCTGGCAGGTGATTTTGGCGTGTCAGGAAGGTGGTTCCGGCGAGTCGAGCCGGTGGTTCCGGAATGTCCAGCAGGTGGTTCCGGCATGCCCGGCAGGTGATTCCGGAGTGTCCGGCATGTGGTTCTGGCACCTCTGAGAGGTGGTTCCGGCATGCCCGGCCGTTGGTTACGGAGTGTCTGCCGAGTGGTTCTGGAGTAGCCGGCAGGTGATTCAGGCATATCCAGCAGGTGGTTCTGGGGAGTGGATCAGGTGGTTCTGGCATACTCGGCAGGTCGTACCGGCGTGACCGGAACATGGTTCTGGCAAGTCTGAGAGGTGGTTCCGGCATGCCCGACAGGTGATTCCGGAGTGTTCGCCAAGTGTTTCTGGCGTAGCCGGCAGGTCATTTTGCATGTCCGGCGGTGGTTCCGGCGAGTCGAGCCGGTGGTTGCGGCGTATCCAGCAGGTGTTTCCGGTCTGTCCGGCAGGTGGTTCTGGCGTGACCGGCACGAGGTTCTGGTACGTCTGATAGTTGGTTCCGGCATGCCCGACAGGTCTTTCCGGAGTGTCCGCCACGTGGTTCTGGCGTACCCGGCAGGTGATTTTGGCGTGTCTGGCAGGTGTTTCCTGCAAGTCGAGCATTTGGCTCAGGCATGCTCAGCAGGTGCTTCCGGCGTGTCTGGCACGCGGTTCTGGTGTGTCTGAGAGCTGGTTCTGGCATGTCCTGCAGATGATTCCGGAGTGTCCAACAAGTGGTTGTGGCATACCCGGCAGGTGATTTTCGGGTGTCAGGTAGGTGGTTCCGGCGAGTCGAGTAGGCGGTTCCGGCGTGCTCGGCAGGTGGTTCAGGCGGGTCTGGCAGGTGGTTTCGGTCTGTTCGGGGTGTGGTTCCGGCATCTCAGGCACATGGTTCTGGCACGTCTGATAGTTGGTTCCGGCCGGCCCGACAGGTGTTTCCATGGTGTCACCCAAGTGGTTCTCGCATAGCTGGCAGGTGATTTTTCATGTCCGGCAATGGTTCCGGCGAGTCGAGCCGGTGGTTCCGGCACGTCCGGCAGGTGGTTCCGGCATTCCCGGAAGGTGATTCCGGAGTGTCCGGCATGTGGTTCTGGCACCTCTGAGAGGTGGTTCCGGCATGCCCGGCAGGTGATACCGGAGTGTTCGCCAAGTGGTTCTGGCATAGCCGGCAGGTGATTTTGCATGTCCGGCAATGGTTCCGCCGAGTCGAGCCGGTGGTTCCGGAATGTCCGGCAGGTGGTTCCGGCATGTCCGGCAGGTGGTTCCGGCATGTCCAGCACGTGGTTCCAGCATGCCCGGCAGGTGATTCCGGAGTGTCCGGCATGTGGTTCTGGCACCTCTGAGAGGTGGTTCCGGAATGCCTGGCCTGTTATTCCGGAGTGTCTGCCGATTGGTTCTGGCGTAGCTGGCAGTTGATTTTGGCGTGTCCACTAGGTGGTTCTGGGGAGTGGATCAGCTGGTTCCGCCATACTCGGCAGGTGGTACCGGCGTGTCCAGAACATGGTTCTGGCAAGTCTGAGAGGTGGTTCCGGCACGCCCGACAGGTGATTCCGGAGCGTCCACCAAGTGGTTCTTGTATACCTGGCAGGTGATTTTGGCGTGTCAGGAAGTTGGTTCCGGCTAGTTGAGCAGGTGGATCAGGCGTGCTCGCCAGGGGGTTCAGGCGGGTCTGGCAGCTGGTTTCGGTCTGTTCGGGGTGTGGTTCCGGCATCTCAGGCACATGGTTCTGGCACGTCTGATAGGTGGTTCCGGCCGGCCCGACAGGTGTTTCCATGTTGTCCTCCAAGTGGTTCTGGCATAGCTGGCAGGTGATGTTGGCGTGACCGGCAGTTGGTTCCAGCCAACCCGGCAGGTGTTTCCGAAGAGTACACCAAATGGTTGTGGCGTAGCCGGCAGGTGATTTTGGCGTGTCCAGCAGGTGGTTTTGGCGAGTCAAGCCGGTTGTTCTGGCGTGCTCGGCAGGTGCTTACGGTGTCATTGGCATGTGGTTCCGGCATGTCTGAGAGGTGGTTCCGCCATGCCCGGCAGGTGATTCCGGAGTGTTCGCCAAGTGCTTCTGGCGTAGCCGGCAGGTGATTTTGCATGTCAGGCAATGGTTCCGGTGAGTCGAGCCGGTGGTTCCGGCATGCCCGGCAGGTGATTCCGGAGTGTCCGGCATGTGGTTCTGGCACCTCTGAGAGGTTGTTCTGGCATGCCCGGCAGGTGATACCGGAGTGTCCGGCATTTGGTTCTGGCACCTCTGAGAGGTGGTTCCGGGATGCCTGGCATGTGAATCCGGAGTGTCTGCCGAGTGATTCTGGCGTGTCCAGCAGGTGTTTCCGGTCTGTCCGGCAGGTGGTTCTGGCGTGTCCGGCACGAGGTTCTGGCACGTCTGAGAGATTGTGTCGGCATGCCCTTCACGTGATTCCGGCTTGTCCACCAAGTGGTTCTGGTGTAGCGGGCAGGTGATTTTGGCGTGTCCGGCAGGTGGGACCAGTGAGTCAAGCAGGTGGTTCCGGCGAGTGTTTCCTGTGTTTCCGGTCTGTCCGGGAGCTGGTTCCGGCCTGTCCGGCACGTGCTTCTGGCACTTCTGAGAGGTTGTGCTGGCATGCCCGGCAGGTGGTTCTGGGGTGTCCAGCACGAGGTTCTGGCACGTCTGAGAGTTTGTGCCATCATGCCCAAAACATTGTTCTGCCTTGTATTCAAAGTGGTTCCGGCGTAGCCGTCAGGTGATTTGGGCGTGTCCGGCAGGTGGTTCTGGCGTGCTCAGCACGTGGTTCCAGTCTGTGCAGTACATGTTTCCAGCTTGTCCGGCAAGTGGTTCTGGTACGTCTGAGAGGTGTTCCCAGCTTGTTGGGCAGGTGTTTACGGTCTGTCCCGGAGGTGTTTCTGGCATGTCTGTAATGTGGTTCTGGCACGTCTGCGACGTGCTTCAGGCAGCCTGGCAGCTGATTCCTGGGTGTCCACCAAGTGGTTCTGGCATCACCAGCAGGTTATTTTGGCATGTCCAGCAGGTCTTTCCTGCTTTTTGGGCTCGTGGCTCTGGCTTCTAAGACAGGTGTTGGTGGCATTTCTGGCCCCCTGTTCTGAAATACTCTGCAGGAGGTTTCACTGTTTCTGGCACCTGTTTGCGGCATATCCATCAGGTGTTTCCAATGTGTCTTGCATGTTGTGCTGCGTTTGGAATCTGGTTCTGTCGTGTCTGTTGTGTGCAGCTGGCATGTTGAAGAGATGGTTCTGCAGTGTCAGAATTGTTGTTCCACTGTGTTCAGCAGGTGGTGACAGGTGGTTCTGGCATGCAACGTGGGTGCTTCTGGTGTGCCTGTTGGGTCGTTCTGGCATGAATGTGTGGTTCTTTGAGAGTGTGCGGAGGGTGTTTTTGGCATGTCTCCCGGGGTTTTCTGGCATCTAAGGGGCATGATTCCTTTTTATGCGTCAGGAGATTTGGTTCTCAACTTCCTAAAGAGATGGAAGAAAGATGGTCTGTGGCTTGTCGCCCCTAGTGGGGTGGAGACAATGCATTGTGCATTCCGCGTCTAGAGCAATGGAGGGCAAAACTGAGAGGAAAGGGGCCTTTCTGACATAGGTGTTTTCTGACACTCTCTCCACCAGTGGTCAACTGTGGTTGGTGAAAAGTGTATTGTCTCTCTCCTGCTAAACACATGGTTGCACAATCATTTGGGACTCAGCCCAGTTGGTTAAGGGGAAGATGTAGGCATTTTGTCTGAGCTGGGTTGGCAAGGTGGAATTGCGGCAGAAGCAGAAGTTCTAAAGCTGCGAGTTAAGGGCTGGGAAGAAATGCCATTTGAGCTGCATTTGTAGGAGAAGTTCCCCGGTCTGCTGTAACAGGACTGTGGCAAGCGAGTTGTTTGTCAGCTTCCTAAAGAGCTGGAGGCAAGACAGTTTATGGCTTGTCTCCCATTGAAGGATGGAGGCAGTGCTCAGTGCCTTCCACCTCTAGAGCAATGGAGGGCACGGCTGAGAGCAAAGGGCCCTTTCTGACATAGGTGCATTCTGACACTCTCTGACCCAGTGCACCATGGCGGTTTGTAAAAAGCCTATTGTCTGCTCCTGCTAAGCATGTGGAAGCACAATCATGTGGGCTTCGCCCCCGTTGCTTAAGGGGAAGATGTAGGCATTTCGTCTGAGCCGGGTTGGCAAGGTGGAACTGTGGCAGAAGCAGTAGTCTTAAAGCGGCCAGTTAAGCACTGGGAAGAAATGGCATTTGAGCTGCCTCTGTATGAGAGTTTCCTCGTATCCTGTAACAGCACTGTGGAAAGCGAGTTCTTTCTCAGCTTCCTAAAGAGCTGGAGGCAAGACAGTTTATGGCTTGTCTCCCATTGAAGGATGGAGGCAGTGCTTTGTGCCTTCCACCTCTACAGCAATGGAGGGCACGGCTGAGAGTAAAGGGGTCTTTCTGCCATTGGTGCTTACTGACACTCTCCCAAACATTGCACTTCGTGGTTAGTTAAAAGCCTATTGTCTCTCTCCTCCTCAGCATGTGGTACCAAAATCATATGGGCCTCATCCCCATTGCTCAAGGGGAAGATGTAGGCATTTCATCTGAGCCGGGTTGGCAAGGTGGAAACGTGCAGGATGCTGATGTCCCAGACTGGCGAGTGAAGTCCTGAAAAGAAACGGCGTTCAGCCTCCTTTGTATGACATGTTCCCAGGACGCTGTAAGAACACTGTGGAAAGGGAGTTTTTTCTCCACTTCCTAAAGAGCTGGAAGCAGGACAAGATGTGGTTTGTCTCCCATTGAGCGGTGGATCCAGAACCAGTGCTTTGTGCCTTCCACCTCTAGAGCAATGGAGGGCATGGCTGAGAGCAAAGGGGCCTTTCTGACATAGCTGCTTTCCGACGCTCTCTAAGCAGTGTAAAATGGTGGTTGGAAAAAGGCATGCAGTTTTTCGCCTCCTAAGCATGTGGATGCTCAATCATTTGGGAATCAGCACAGTTGCTTCAGGGGAAGATGTAGGCATTTCGTCTGGTCCGCGTTGGCAAGGTGGAAATGCGGCAGAAGCAGATGTTGCAGATTGGTGAGTTAAGGGCTGAAAAGACACGGTGTTCAGCTGCCTTTGTATGAGATGTTCCCAGGACGCTGTAAGAGCACTGTGGAATGCGAATACTTTCCCAGCTTCCTAAAGAGCTGGAAGCAGGACAGTTGATGGCTTGTCTCCAATTGAAGGATGGAGGCAGTGCTTTGTGCCTTCCACCTCTAGAGCAATGGAGGGCACGGCTGAGAGCCAAGGTCCCTTTCTGACATAGGTGCATTCTGACACTCTCTGACCCAGTGCACAATGGCGGTTTGTAAAAAGCCTATTGTCTGCTCCTGCTAAGCATGCGGAAGCACAGTCATCTGGGCCTCGTCCCCGTTGCTGAAGGGGAAGATGTAGACATTTCGTTTGAGCCGGGTTGGCAAGGTGGAAATGTGGCAGGAGCAGAAGTTCCAAATCTGCGAGTTAAGCACTGAAAAGAAATGGCATATCAGCTGCCTTTGTATGAGATGTTGCCAGGACACAGAAAGAGCACTGTTGAAAGCGAGTTCTTTCTCAGCTTCCTAAAGAGATGGAAGGAAGATTGTCTGTGGCTTGTCGCCCCTTGAGGGGGGGAGCCAGTGCATTGTGCATTCCACGTCTAGAGCAATGAAGGGCACGGCTGAGAGCAAAGGGGTCTTTCTGACATAGCTGCTTTCCGACACTCTCTCCAGCAGTGCACAATGGTGGTTGGAAAAGGGCGTGCAGTCTATCGCCTCTGTAGCACGTGGACGCTCAATCATTTGGGACTCAGCCCAGTGGCTTCAGGGGAAGATGTAGGCGTTTCGTCTGAGCCGGGTTGGCAAGGTGGAATTGCGGCAGAAGCAGAAGTCCTAAAGCTGCGAGTGAAGGGCTGGAAAGAAATGCCGTTTGAGCTGCCTTTGTATGAGAGGTTCCTGGTATGCTGTAACTTGACTTTGGAAAGCGAGTTGTTTGTCAGCTTCCTAAAGAGCTGGAGGCAAGACAGTTTATGGCTTGTCTCCCATTGAAGGATGGAGGCAGTGCTTTGTGCCTTTCACCTGCAGAGCAATGGAGGGCACGGCTGAGAGCAAAGGGGGCTTTCTGACATAGCTGCTTTCTGATCCCCTTCAGGGGTGGTGTCAGTGCCTTGTGCCTCCTGCCTCTAGAGGAATGGAGGGCACGGCCGAGAGTAAAGGGCCTTTCTGACATTGGTGCTTTCTGACACTCCCCCAACCATTGCTCAAAGGTGGTTTCTTCAAAGCCTATTGTCTGTCTCCTCCTCAGCATGTGGAACCACAATCATCCGGGCCTCGTCCCCATTGCTCAAGGGGAAAATGTAGGCATTTCTTCTGAGCCGGGTTGGCAAGGTGGAAATGCGGCAGAAGCGGATTTTGCAGATTGGCGAGTTAAGCTCTGAAAAGACACGGCGTTCAGCTGCCTTGGTATGAGATGTTCCCAGGACGCTGTAAGAGCACTGTGGAATGCGAGTGCTTTCCCAGCTTCCTAAAGAGCTGGAAGCAGGACAGTTGATGGCTTGTCTCCCATTGAAGGATGGTGGCAGTGCTTTGTGCCTTCCACCTCTAGAGCAATGGAGGGCACGGCTGAGAGCAAAGGGCCCTTTCTGACATTGGTGCTGTCTGACACTCCCCCAACCATTGCTCAAGGGCGGTTGGTTAAAAGCCTATTGTCTCTCTCCTACTAAGCAGGTGGAACCACAATCATTTGGACCTCATCCCCATTGTTTAAGGGGAAGTTGTAGGCATTTCGTCTGAGCCGGGTTGACAAGGTGGAAATGTGGCACATGCAGATGTTCCAGATCGGCGAGTGAAGTGCTGGAAGAAACGGCGTTCAGCTGCCTTTGTATGAGATGTTCCCTGGACGCTCTAAGAGCACTATGGAATGTGAGCTCTTTCTCAGCGTCCTAAAGAGCTGGACGCAAGAAGGTGTGTTGTTCGTCTGCCATTGAGGGGTGGAGCCAGAGGCAGTGCATTGTGCCTTCCTCCTCTAGAGCAATTCAGGGCATGGCTGAGATCAAAGGGACCTTTCTGACATAGGTGCTTTCTGACACTCTCTCCACCAGTGCACAACCGTGATTGTAAAAAGCCTGTCTCTCTCCTCTTAAGCATGTGGAAGCACAGTCATATGGGCCTCGTCCCCGTTGCTGAAGGGGAAGATGTAGGCATTTCGTCGGAGCCTGGATGGCAAGGTGGAAATGTGGCAGAAACAGAAGTTCCAAATCGGCAAGTTAAGGGTGGAAAAGAAACGGCATTTCAGCTGCCTTTGTATGAGATGTTCCCTGGACTCTGTAAGATCACTGTTGAAAGCGAGTTCCTTCTCAGCTTCCTAAAGAGATGGAAGCAAGGTGGTCTGTGGCTTGTCGCCCCTTGAGGGGGGAAGCCAGTGCATTGTGCATTCCACGTCTAGAGCAATGGAGGGCACGGCTGAGAGCAAAGGGGTCTTTCTGACATAGCTGCTTTCCGACACTCTCTCCAGCAGTGCACAATGGTGGTAGGAAAAAGGCGTGCAGTCTATCGCCTCCTAAGCACGTGGATGCTCAATCATTTGGGACTCAGCCCAGTTGCTTCAGGGGAAGATGTAGGCATTTCGTCTGAGCCGGGTTGGCAAGGTGCAATTGTGGCAGAAGCAGAAGTTCTAAAGTGGCGAGTTAAGGGCTGGCAAGAAAGGCCGTTTTACCTGCATTTCTATGACAGTTTCCCCAGAGGCAGTTCCCGGGAGTCGAGCAGGTGTTTCCAGAATGCTCAGCAGGTGGTTCCAGTCTTTCACGAAAGTGGTCCGGGGCGTCCAGCACGTGGTTCTGGCACATCTGAGGGGCGGTTCCGGGATGAATGGCAGGTTATTCCAGAGTGTCAGCAAGTGGTTCTGCCGTAGCCGGCAGGTGATTTTGGTGTATCCAGCAGATGGTTCCAGCGAGTCGAGCAGGTGGTTCCAGCGTGCTCGTAAGGTGGTTCAGGCATGTCCGAAAGGTGGTTCCGGTTAGTCCGGGAGGTGGTTCCGGCGTGTCCGGCACGTTTTTCAGGCATGATGAGGGGTGGTTCCGGCATGCACGGCAGGTGATTCCGGAGTGTCCACCAAGTGGTTCCCGTGTAGCCAGCAGGTGGTTCAGGCGGGTCCAGCAGGTGGTTCTGGGGAGTGGATCGGGTGGTTCTGGCATGCTCGGCAGGTGCTTCCGGCATCTCCTGCACGTGGTTCTGGTACGTATGAGAGGTGGTTCCGGCACGCCAGGCAGGTGATTTTGGAGTGTCCGGCAAGTGGTTCTGGCATAGCCGGCAGCTGATTTTGGCATGTCCGGCAGGTGGCTCCAGCGAGTCGAGCAGGTTGTTCCAGCATGCTCAGCAGGTGGATCCGGCGTGCTCGGCAGGTGGTTCAGGCAGGTCTGGCAGGTGGTTTCGGTCTGTTCGGGGTGTGGTTCCGGCATCTCAGGCACATGGTTCTGGCACGGCTGAGAGGTGTTTGGGGCCGGCACGACTGGTGTTTCCGGAGCGTCCGCCAAGTGGTTCTGGCGTAGCTGGCAGGTGATGTTGGCATGACCGGCAGGTGGTTCCAGCCAGAACAGCAGGTGATTCCGAAGTGTTCACCAACTGGTGGTGGCGTAGCCGGTAGGTGATTTTGGCGTGTCCGCCAAGTGGTTCTGGCGTAGCTGGCAGGTGATTTTGGCGTGTCCAGCAGGTGGTTTTGGCGAGTTCAGCAGGTGGTTCTGGCGTGCTTGGCAGGTGCTTCCGGTGTCATTGGCATGTGGTTCCGACATGTCTGAGAGGTGGTTCCGGCATGCCCGGCAGGTGGTTCTGGAGAGTCTGCTGAGTGGTTCTGGAACCAGCCCGGCAGGGGATTCCGAAGAGTTCACCAAATGCTTGTGGCGTAGCCGGCAGGTGATTTTGGCGTGTCAGGAAGGTGGTTCCGGCTAGTTGAGCAGGTGGATCAGGTGTGCTCGCCAGGGGGTTCAGGCGGGTCTGGCAGGTGGTTTAGGTCTGTTCGGGGAGTGGTTCCGGCATCTCAGGCACATGGTTCTGGCACGTCTGAGAGGTGGTTCCGGCATGCCCGGCAGGTGATACCGGAGTGTCTGACATTTGGTTCTGGCACCTCTGAGAGGTGGTTCCGGAATGCCTGGCATGTGATTCCGGAGTGTCTGCCGAGTGGTTCTGGCGTAGCCGGCAGTTGATTTTGCATGTCCGTCAATGGTTCCGTCGAGTCGAGCCGGTGGTACCGGCATGTCCGGCAGGTGGTTACGGCATGCCCGGCAGGTGGTTCAGGCATGTCCAGCACATCGTTCCGGCATGCCCGGCAGGTGATTCCGGAGTGTCTGGCATTTGGTTCTGGCACCTCTGAGTGGTGGTTCCGGAATGCCTGGCATGTGATTCCGGAGTGTCTGCCGAGTGGTTCTGGCGTAGCCGGCAGTTGATTTTGGCATGTCCACTAGTTGGTTCTGGGGAGTGGATCAGCTGGTTCCGGCATACTCGGCAGGTGGTACCGGCGTGTCCAGAACATGGTTCTGGCAAGTCTGAGAGGTGGTTCCGGCACGCCCGACAGGTGATTCTGCAGCGTCCGCCAAGTGTTTCTGGCGTACCCGGCAGGTGATTTTGGCTTGTCCGACAGGTGTTTCTTGCGAGTCGAGCAGGTGGCTCAGGCATGCTCAGCAGGTGCTTCCGGCGTCTCTGGCACGTGGTTCTGGTGTGTCTGAGAGCTGCTTCTGGCATGTCCGGCAGATGATTCCGGAGTGTCCACCAAGTGGTTCTGGTATACCTGTCAGGCGATTTTGGCGTGTCAGGAAGTTGGTTCCGGCTAGTTGAGCAGGTGGATCAGGCGTGCTCGCCAGGGGGTTCAGGCGGGTCTGGCAGGTGGTTTCGGTCTGTTCGGGGAGTGGTCCCGGCATCTCAGGCACATGGTTCTGGCACGTCTGAGATGAGGTTGTGGCCAGCCCGACAGGTGATTCCGGAGTGTCCGCCAAGTGATTCTGGCGTAGCTGAAAGGTGATGTTGGCGTGACCGGCAGGTGGTTCCAGCCAGCCCAGCAGGTGATTCCGGAGTGTCTGCCGAGTGGTTCTGGCGTAGCTGGCACATGATTTTGGCGTGTCCAGCAGGTGGTTCCGGCGAGCTCGGCAGGTGGTACTGGCGTGTCCGGAACATAGTTCTGGCACATCTGAGAGATGGTTCCGGCATGCCCGGCAGGTGATTCCGGAGTGTCCGGCATGTGGTTCTGGCACCTCTGAGAGGTGGTTCCGGCATGCTCGGCAGGTGGTTCCGGAGTGTCTGCCGAGAGGTTCTGGCGTAGCTGGCAGGTGATTCTGGCGTGTTCAGCAGGTGGTTTTGGGGAGAGGATCAGGTGGTTCCAGCATAATCGGCAGGTGGTTCTGGCGTGACCGGAACGAGGTTCTGGCACGTCTGAGAGTTGGTTCCGGCATGCCCGACAGAGGATTCCGGAGTGTCCGCCACGTGGTTCTGTCGTGCCCGGCAGGTGATTTTGGCGTGTCTGGCAGGTGCTTCTTGCAAGTCGAGCATTTGGCTCAGGCATGCTCAGCAGGTGCTTCCGGCATGTCTAGCACGTGGTTCTGGTGTGTCTGAGAGCTGGTTCTGGCATGTCCGGCAGATGATTCCGGAGTGTCCACCAAGTGGTTGTGTCATACCCAGCAGGTGATTTTAGCGTGTCAGGTAGGTGGTTCCAGCGAGTCGAGTAGGTGGTTCCGGCGTGCTCGGAAGGTGGTTCAGGTGGGTCTGGCAGGTGGTTTCGTCTGTTCGGGGTGTGGTTCCGGCATCTCAGGCACATGGTTCTGGGACGTCAGACAGATGGTTCCGGCATGCCCGGCAGGTGATTCGGGAGTGTCCGGCATGTGGCTCTGGCACCTCTGAGAGGTGGTTCCGGCATGCCCGGCAGGTGATTCCGGAGTGTCCGGCATGCGGTTCTGGCACCTCTGAGAGGTGGTTCCGGCATGCCCGGCAGTTGGTTAGGAGTGTCTGCCAAGTGGTTCTGGAGTAGCCGGCAGGTGATTCTGGCGTATCCAGCAAGTGGTTCTGGGGAGTGGATCAGGTGGTTCCGGCATACTCGGCAGGTGGTACCGGCGTGTCCGGAACATGGTTCTGGCAAGTCTGAGAGGTGGTTTCGGCAGGCCCGACACGTGATTCCGGAGTGTTCGCCAAGTGGTTCTGGCATAGCCGTCAGGTCATTTTGCATGTCCGGCGGTGGTTCCAGCGAGTCGAGCCGGTGGTTGCGGCGTATCCAGCAGGTGTTTCCGGTCTGTCCGGCAGGTGGTTCTGGCGTGACCGGCACGAGGTTCTGGCACGTCTGAGAGTTGGTTCCGGCATGCCCAACAGGTGATTCCGGAGTGTCCGCCACGTGGTTCTGGCGTACCCGGCAGGTGATTTTGGCATGTCAGGCAGGTGCTTCTTGCAAGTCGAGCATTTGGCTCAGGCATGCTCAGCAGGTGCTTCCGGCATGTCTGGCACGTGGTTCTGGTGTGTCTGAGAGCTGGTTGTGGCATGTCCGGCAGATGATTCCAGAGTGTCCACCAAGTGGTTGTGGCATACCCGGCAGGTGATTTTAGCGTGTCAGGTAGGTGGTTCCGGCGAGTCGAGTAGGCGGTTCCGGCATGCTCGGCAGTTGGTTCAGGTGGGTCTGGCAGGTGGTTTCGGTCTGTTCGGGGTGTGGTTCCGGCATCTCAGGCACATGGTTCTGGCACGTCTGAGAGGTGGTTCCGGCCGGCCCGACAGGTGTTTCCATGGTGTCCGCCAAGTGGTTCTGGCATAGCTGGCAGGTGATGTTGGCGTGACCGGCAGGTGGTTCCAGCCAGCCCGGCAGGTGATTCCGAAGCGTTCACCATATGGTTGTGGCGTCGCCGGCAGGTGATTTTGGCGTGTCCAGCAGGTGGATTTGGCGAGTCGAGCAGGTGGTTCTGGCGTGCTCGGCAGGTGCTTCCGGTGTCATTGGCATGTGGTTCCGGCATGTCTGAATGGTGGTTCCGCCATGCCCGGCAGGTGATTCCGGAGTGTTCGCCAAATGGTTCTGGCGTAGCCGGCAGGTGATTTTGCATGTCCGGCAATGGTTACGGCGAGTCGAGCCGGTGGTACCGGCATGTCCGGCAGGTGGTTACGGCATGCCCGGCAGGTGGTTCCGGCATGTCCAGCACGTGGTTCCAGCATGCCCGGCAGGTGATTCCGGAGTGTCCGGCATGTGGTTCTGGCACCTCTGAGAGGTGGTTCCGGAATGCCTGGCCTGTGATTCCGGAGTTTCTGACGAGTGGTTCTGGCGTAGCTGGCAGTTGATTTTGGCGTGTCCACTAGGTGGTTCTGGGGAGTGGATCAGCTGGTTCCGGCATACTCGGCAGGTGGTACCGGCGTTTCCGGAACATGGTTCTGGCAAGTCTGAGAGGAGGTTCCGGCACGCCCGACAGGTGTTTCCGGAGCGTCCGCCAAGTATTTCTGGCGTACCCGGCAGGTGATTTTGGCATCCGACAGGTGTATCTTGCGAGTCGAGCAGGTGGCTCAGGCATGCTCAGCTGTTGCTTCCGACGTCTCTGGCACGTGGTTCTGGTGTGTCTGAGAGCTGGTTCTGGCATGTCCGGCAGATGATTCCGGAGTGTCCACAAGTGGTTCTTGTATACCTGGCAGGTGATTTTGGCGTGTCAGCAAGTTGGTTCCGGCTAGTTGAGCAGGTGGATCAGGCGTGCTCGCCAGGGGGTTCAGGCGGGTCTGGCAGGTGGTTTCGGTCTGTTCGGGGAGTGGTTCCGGCATCTCAGGCACATGGTTCTGGCACGTCTGAGAGGTGGTTCCGGCCGGCCCGACAGGTGTTTCCATGGTGTCCGCCAAGTGGTTCTGGCATAGCTGGCAGGTGATGTTGGCGTGACCGGCAGGTGGTTCCAGCAAGCCCGGCAGGTGATTCCGAAGAGTTCACCATATGGTTGTGGCGTAGCCGGCAGGTGATTTTGGCGTGTCCAGCAGGTGGTTTTGGCGAGTCGAGCAGGTGGTTCTGGCGTGCTCGGCAGGTGCTTCCGGTGTCATTGGCATGTGGTTCCGGCATGTCTGAGAGGTGGTTCTGGCATGCCCGGCAGGTGGTCCCGGAGTGACTGCCGAGTGGTTCTGGAGCCAGCCCGGCAGGTGATTCCGAAGAGTTGACCAAATGGTTGTGGCGTAGCCGGCAGTTGATTTTGGCGTGTCAGGAAGGTGGTTCCGGCAATTTGATCAGGTGGATCAGGCGTGCTCGCCAGGGGGTTCAGGCGGGTCTGGCAGGTGGTTTCGGTCTGTTCGGGGAGTGGTTCCGGCATCTCAGGCACATGGTTCTGGCACGTCTGAGAGGTGGTTCCGGCCGGCCGGAGAGGTGTTTCCGGAGTGTCCGCCAAGTGGTTCTGGCGTGGCTGAAAGGTGATGTTTGCGTGACAGGCAGGTGGTTCCAGCCAGCCCGGCAGGTGATTCCGGAGTGTCTGCCGTGTGGTTCTGGCGTAGCTGGCAGGTGATTTTGGCGTGTCCAGCAGGTGGTTCCGGCGAGCTCGGCAGGTGGTACCAGCGTGTCCGGAACATGGTTCTGGCACCTCTGAGAGATGGTTCCTGCATGCCAGGCAGGTGATTCCGGAGTGTCCGGCATGTGGTTCTGGCACCTCTGAGATGTGTGTCCGGCACGCCCGCCAGGTAGTTCTGGAGTGTCTGCCGAGTGGTTCTGGCGTAGTCGGCAGGTGATTCTGGCGTGTCCAGCAGGTGGTTCTGGGGAGAGGATCAGGTGGTTCCAGCGTACTCGGCAGGTGGTTCTGGCGTGACCGGCACGAGGTTCTGGCACGTCTGAGAGTTGGTTCCGGCATGCCCGGCAGGTGATTCCGAAGAGTTCATCAAATGGTTGTGGCGTAGCCGGCAGGTGATTTTGGCGTGTCCAGCAGGTTGTTTTGGCGAGTCGAGCAGGTGGTTCCGGCGAGCTCGGCAGGTGGTTCCGCCGTGTCCGGCACATGGTTCTGGCACGTCTGAGAGGTGGTTCCGGCATGCCCGGCAGGTGATCCCGGAGAGTCCTCCAAGTGGTTCTGGTGTACCCCGCAGGTGTTTATGATGTGTCCAACAGGTGGCTCTGGTGAGTCGATCAGGTGGTTCCGGCGTGCTCGGCAGGTGGTTCCGGCAGGTCCGGCAGGTGTTTGCCATCTGTCCATGACGTGGTTCCGGCATGCCCGCAAGGTGATTCTGGAGAGACCACCAAGTGGTTTTGGCGTAGCCGGCATATGATTTTGGCCTTTGAGGCAGGTGGTTCCGGCATGTCCAGCAGGTGGTTCCGGCGAGCTCGGCAGGTGCTTCTGGTCTCTTCGGCACGTGGTTCTGGCACGTCTGTGAGATGGTTCCGGCACGCCCGGCAGGTGATTCGGGAGTGTCCGGCATGTGGTTCTGGCACCTCTGAGAGGTGGTTCCGGCATGCCCGGCAGGTGATTCCGGAGTCTCCGGCATGTGGTTCTGGCACCTCTGAGAGGTGGCTCCGGAATGCCTGACATGTGATTCCGGAGTGTCTGCCGAGTGGCTCTTGCATAGACGGCAGCTGATTCTGGCGTGTCCAGCAGGTGGTTCTGGGGAGTGGATCAGGTGGTTCCGGAATACTCGGCAGGTGGTACCGGCGTGTCTGGAACATGGTTCTGGCAAGTCTGAGAGGTGGTTCCAGCATGCCCGGCAGGTGATTCCGGAGTGTTCGCCAAGTGGTTCTGGCGTAGCCGGCAGGTGATTTTGCATGTCCGGCGGTGGTTCCGGCGAGTCGAGCCGGTGGTTCCGGCGTGTCCGTCAGGTGGTTCCGGTCTGTCCGGCAGGTGGTTCTGGCATGTCCGGCACGTGCTTCTGGCACTTCGGAGAGGTTGTGCTGGCATGTCCGGCAGGTGATTCTGGAGTGTCCGCCAAGTGTTTCTGGCGTAGCCGGCAGGTCATTTTTGCATGTCCGACAAGTGATTGTGGCGTAGCCGGCTGGTGATTCTGGCGTGTCCAGCAGGTGGTTCTGGCGAGTCTAGCAGGTGGTCCAGGCGTATCCGGCAGGTGGTTCCGGTCTGTCCTGGAGGTGGTTCCGGAGTGTCTGCCGAGTGGTTCTGGCGTAGCCGGCAGGTGATTTGGGCGTGTCCAGCAGGTGGTTCTGGGGAGTGGAGCAGGTGGTTCCGGCATACTCGGCAGGTGGTTGCGGCGTTTCCGGCACATGGTTCTGGCACATCTGAGAGGTGGTTCCGGCATGCCCGGCAGGTGATCCCGGAGTGTCCGACATGTGGTTCTGGAACCTCTGAGAGGTGGTTCCGGAATGCCTGACATGTGATTCCGGAGTGTCTGCCGAGTGGTTCTGGCGTAGCCAGCAGGTGATTTTGGCGTGTCCAGCAGGTGGTTCCGGCGAGCTCGGCAGGTGGTACCGGCGTGTCTGGAACATGGTTCTGGCACGTCTGAGAGGTGGTGCCGGAATGCCTGGCAGGTGATCCCGGAGAGTCCTCCAAGTGGTTCTGGTGTACCCCGCAGGTGTTTCTGATGTGTCCGGCTGGTGGCTCTGGTGAGTCGAGCAGGTGGTTCCGGCGTGCTCGGCAGGTGGTTCCGGCAGGTCCGGCAGGTGTTTGCCGTCTGTCCATGACGTGGTTCCGACATGCCCGCAAGTTGATTCTGGAGTGTCCACCAAGTGGTTTTGGCGTAGCCGGCATATGATTTTGGCCTGTGAGGCAGGTTGTTCCAGCATGTCTAGCAGGTGGTTCCGGCGAGCTCGGCAGGTGCTTCTGGTCTCTTCGGCATGTGGTTGTGGCACGTCTGAGAGATGGTTCCGGCAAGCCCGGGAGGTGATTCCGGAGTGTCCGGCATGTGGTTCTGGCACCTCTGAGAGGTGGTTCCGGCATGCCCGGCAGGTGATTCCCGAGTGTTCACCAAGTGGTTCTGCCATAGCCGCCAGGTGATTTTGCATGTTCGGCAATGGTTCCGGCGAGTCGAGCCGGTGGTTCCGGCGTGTCCGGCAGGTGGTTCCGGTCTGTCCAACTGGTGGTTCTGGGGTGTCCGGCACGAGGTTCTGGCACGTCTGAGAGGTTGTGTCGGCATGCACGTCACGTGATTCCGGCTTGTCCACCAAGTGGTTCCGGTGTAGCGGGCAGGTGATTTTGGCGTGTCCGGCAGGTGGGACCGGTGAGTCAAGCAGGTGGTTCCGCCGAGTGTTTCCTGTGTTTCCGGTCTGTCCGGGAGATGGTTCTGGCCTGTCCGGCACGTGCTTCTGGCACTTCGGAGAGGTTGTGCTGGCATGCCCGGCAGGTGATTCTGGAGTGTCCGCCAAGTGGTTCTGCCGTAGCCGGCAGGTCATTTTGGAGTGTCCGGCAGGTGGTTCCGCGGAGTGGATCAGGAACTTCCGGCATTCTCGGCAGGTGCTACCGCCGTCTCCTGCATGTGGCTGTGGCACCTCTGAGAGGTGGTTCCAGCATGCCCGGCAGGTGATTCCGGAGTGTCAGACAAGTGGTTGTGGCATAGCCGGCTGGTGATTCTGGCGTGGCCGGCAGCTGGTTCTGGCGAGTCAAGCAGGTGGTCCCGGCGTGTCCGGCAGGTGGTTCCGGTCTGTCCTGGAGGTGGTTCCGGAGTGTCTGCCGAGTGTTTCTGGCGTAGCCGGCAGGTGATTTTGGCGTGTCCAGCAGGTGGTTCTGGGGAGTGGAGCATGTGGTTCCGGCATACTAGGCAGGTGGTTGCGGCATGTCCGACACATGGTTCTGGCACGTCTGAGAGGTGGTTCCGGCATGCCTGGCAGGTGATCCCGGAGAGTCCTCCAAGTGGTTCTGTCGTACCCCGCAGGTGTTTCTGATTTGTCCGGCAGGTGGCTCTGGTGAGTCCAGCGGGTGGTTCCGGCGTGTTCGGCAGGTGGTTCTGGCAGGTCCGGCAGGTGTTTGCTGTCTGTCCATGACGTGGTTCCGACATGCCCGCAAGGTGATTCTGGAGTGTCCACCAAGTGGTTTTGGCGTAGCCGGCATATGATTTTGGCCTGTGAGGCAGTTGGTTCCGGCATGCCCAGCAGGTGGTTCTGGCGAGCTCGGCAGGTGCTTCTGGTCTCTTCGGCACGTGGTTGTGGCACGTCTGAGAGATGGTTCCGGCACGCCCGGCAGGTGATTCCGGAGTGTCCAGCATGTGGTTCTGGCACCTCTGAGAGGTGGTTCCGGCATGCCCGGCAGGTGATTCCGGAGTCTCCGGCATGTGGTTCTGGCACCTCTAAGATGTGGTTCCGGAATGCCTCACATGTGATTCCGGAGTGTCTGCCGAGTGGCTCTTTCATAGCCGGCAGCTGATTCTGGCGTGTCCAGCAGGTGGTTCTGGGGAGTGGATCAGGTGGTTCCGGCATACTCGGCAGGTGGTACCGGCGTGTCTGGATCATGGTTCTGGCAACTCTGAGAGGTGGTTCCGGCATGCCCGGCAGGTGATTCCGGAGTGTCCACCAAGTGGCTCTGGCATACCCGGCAGGTGATTTTGGCGTGTCAGGTAGGTGGTTCCGGCGAGTCGAGTCGGTGGTTCGGGCGTGCTTGGCAGGTGGTTCAGGCGGGTCTGGCAGGTGGTTTCGGTCTGTTCGGGGTGTGGTTCCGGCATCTCAGGCACATGGTTCTGGCACGTCTGAGAGGTGGTTCCGGCCGGCCCGACAGGTGTTCCCATGGTGTTCGCCAAGTGGTTCTGGCATAGCTGGCAGGTGATGTTGGCGTGACCGGCAGGTGGTTCCAGCCAGCCCGGCAGGTGATTCCGAAGTGTTCACCAAATGGTTGTGGCGTAGCCGACAGGTGATTTTGGCGTGTCCAGCAGGTGGTTTTGGCGAGTCGAGCTGGTGGTTCTGGCGTGCTCGGCAGGTGCTTCCGGTGTCATTGGCATGTGGTTCCGGCATGTCTGAGAGGTGGTTCCGCCGGCCCGGCAGGTGATTCCCGAGTGTTCGCCAAGTGGTTCTGCCGTTGCCGGCAGGTGATTTTACATGTCCGGCAATGGTTCCGGCGAGTCGAGCCGCTGGTTCCGGAGTGTCCGGCAGGTGGTTCCCGTCTGTCCAGCAGGTGGTTCTGGGTTGTCCGGCACGAGGTTCTGGCACGTCTGAGAGGTTGTTTCGGCATGCATTTCACGTGATTCCGGCTTGTCCACCAAGTGGTTCTGGTGCAGCGGGCAGGTGATTTTGTCGTGTCCGGCAGGTGGCACCGGTGAGTCAAGCAGGTGGTTCCGGCGAGTGTTTCCTGTGTTTCCGGTCTGTCCGGGAGATGGTTCCGGCCTGTCCGGCACGTGCTTCTGGCACTTCGGAGACGTTGTGCTGGCATGCCCGGCAGGTGATTCTGGAGTGTCCGCCAAGTGGCTCTGGCGTAGCTGGCAGGTGATTCTGGAGTGTCCGGCAGGTGGTTGTGGGGAGTGGACAAGGAACTTCTGGCATTCTTGGCAGGTGCTACCGCAGTCTCCTGCATGTGGCTGTGGCACCTCTGAGAGGTGGTTCCAGCATGCCCGGCAGGTGATTCCGGAGTGTCCGACAAGTGGTTGTGGCATAGCCGGCTGGTGATTCTGGCGTGTCTGGCAGGTGGTTCTGGCGAGTCAAGCAGGTGGTCCCGGCGTGTCCGGCAGCTGGTTCCGGTCTGTCCTGGAGGTGGTTCCGGAGTGTCTGCCGAGTGGTTCTGGCGTAGCCGGCAGGTGATATTGGTGTGTCCAGCAGGTGGTTCTGGGGAGTGGAGCAGGTGGTTCCGGCATACTCGGCAGGTGGTTGCGGAGTGTCCGGCACATGGTTCTGGCACGTCTGAGAGGTGGTTCCGGCATGCCCGGCAGGTGATCCCGGAGAGTCCTCCAAGTGGTTCTGGTGTACCCCGCAGGTGTTTCTGATGTGTCCGGCTGTTGGCTCTGGTGAGTCGAGCAGGTGGTTCCGGCATGTTCAGCATGTGGTTCTGGCAGGTCCAGCAGGTGTTTGCCGTCTGTCCATGACGTGGTTCCGACATGCCCGACAGGTGATTCCGGAGTGTCCGCCACGTGGTTCTGGCGTACCCGGCAGGTGATTTTGGCGTGTCTGGCAGGTGTTCCTTCAAGTCGAGCATGTGGCTCAGGCATGCTCAGCGGGTGCTTCCGGCGTGTCCGGCACGTGGTTCTGGTGTGTCTGAGAGCTGGTTCTGGCATGTCCGGCAGATGATTCCGGAGTGTCCACCAAGTGGCTCTGGCATACCCGGCAGGTGATTTTGGCGTGTCAGGTAGGTGGTTCCGGCGAGTCGAGTCGGTGGTTCGGGCGTGCTCGGCAGGTGGTTCAGGCGGGTCTGGCAGGTGGTTTCGGTCTGTTCGGGGTGTGGTTCCGGCATCTCAGGCACATGGTTCTGGCACGTCTGAGAGGTGGTTCCGGCCGGCCCGACAGGTGTTCCCATGGTGTTCGCCAAGTGGTTCTGGCATAGCTGGCAGGTGATGTTGGCGTGACCGGCAGGTGGTTCCAGCCAGCCCGGCAGGTGATTCCGAAGTGTTCACCAAATGGTTGTGGCGTAGCCGACAGGTGATTTTGGCGTGTCCAGCAGGTGGTTTTGGCGAGTCGAGCTGGTGGTTCTGGCGTGCTCGGCAGGTGCTTCCGGTGTCATTGGCATGTGGTTCCGGCATGTCTGAGAGGTGGTTCCGCCGGCCCGGCAGGTGATTCCCGAGTGTTCGCCAAGTGGTTCTGCCGTTGCCGGCAGGTGATTTTACATGTCCGGCAATGGTTCCGGCGAGTCGAGCCGCTGGTTCCGGAGTGTCCGGCAGGTGGTTCCCGTCTGTCCAGCAGGTGGTTCTGGGTTGTCCGGCACGAGGTTCTGGCACGTCTGAGAGGTTGTTTCGGCATGCATTTCACGTGATTCCGGCTTGTCCACCAAGTGGTTCTGGTGCAGCGGGCAGGTGATTTTGTCGTGTCCGGCAGGTGGCACCGGTGAGTCAAGCAGGTGGTTCCGGCGAGTGTTTCCTGTGTTTCCGGTCTGTCCGGGAGATGGTTCCGGCCTGTCCGGCACGTGCTTCTGGCACTTCGGAGACGTTGTGCTGGCATGCCCGGCAGGTGATTCTGGAGTGTCCGCCAAGTGGCTCTGGCGTAGCTGGCAGGTGATTCTGGAGTGTCCGGCAGGTGGTTGTGGGGAGTGGACAAGGAACTTCTGGCATTCTTGGCAGGTGCTACCGCAGTCTCCTGCATGTGGCTGTGGCACCTCTGAGAGGTGGTTCCAGCATGCCCGGCAGGTGATTCCGGAGTGTCCGACAAGTGGTTCTGCCGTAGCCGGCTGGTGATTCTGGCGTGTCCAGCAGTTGGTTCTGGCGAGTCAAGCAGGTGGTCCCGGCGTGTCTGGCAGGTGGTCCCGGTCTGTCCTGGAGGTGGTTCCGGAGTGTCTGCCGAGTGGTTCTGGCGTAGCTGGCTGGTGATTTGGGTGTGTCCAGCAGGTGGTTCTGGGGAGTGGAGCAGGTGGTTCTGGCATACTCGGCAGGTGGTACCGGCGTTTCCGGAACATGGTTCTGGCAAGTCTGAGAGCTGGTTCCGGCATGCCCGGCAGGTGATTCCGGAGTGTTCGCCAAGTGGTTCTGGTGTAGCCGGCAGGTGATTTTGGCGTGTCCAGCATGTGGTTCTGGGGAGTGGATCAGGTGGTTCCGGTATACTCGGCAGATGGTTGCGGCTAGTCCGGCTCATGGTTCTGGCACGTCTGAGAGGTGGTTCCGGCATGACCGGCAGGTGATTCCGGAGAGTTTGCCAAGTGGTTCTGGTGTAGCCGGCAGCTGATTTTGGCGTGTCCAGCAGGTGGTTCTGGGGAGTGGATCAGGTGGTTCCGGTATACTCGGCAGGTGGTTGAGGCGTGTCAGTCTCATGGTTCTGGCACGTCTGAGAGGTGGTTCCGGCATGCCTCTCAGGTGATCCCGGAGAGTCCTCCAAGTGGTTCTGGCGTACCCCACAGGTGTTTCTGATGTGTCCGGCTGGTGGCTCTGGTGAGTCGAGCAGGTGGTTGCGGCGTGCTCGGCAGGTGGTTCCGGCATGTCCGGCAGGTGTTTGCCGTCTCTCCATGACGTGGTTCCGGCATGCCCGCATGTTGATCTGGAGTGTCCATAAAGTGGTTTTGGCATAGCCGGCATATGATTTTGGCCTGTGAGGCAGGTGGTTCCGGCATGTCTAGCAGGTGGTTCCGGCGAGCTCTGCAGGTGCTTCTGGTCTCTTCGGCACGTGGTTGTGGCACGTCTGAGAGATGGTTCCGGCAAGCCCGGGAGGTGATTCCGGAGTGTCCGGCATGTGGTTCTGGCACCTCTGAGAGGTGGTTCCGGCATGCCCGGCAGGTGATTCCTGAGTCTCCGGCATGTGGTTCTGGCACCTCTGAGAGGTGGTTCCGGCATGCCCGGCAGGTGGTTCCGGAGTGTCTGCCGAGTGGTTCTGGCATAGCCGGCAGGAGATTCTGGCGTGTCCAGCAGGTGGTTCTGGAGAGTGGATCAGGTGGTTCCGGAATACTCGGCAGGTGGTACCGGCGTCTCCGGAACATGGTTCTGGCAAGTCTGAGAGGTGGTTCCGGCATGCACAGCAGGTGATTCCCGAGTGTTCGCCAAGTGGTTCTGCCGTAGCCGGCAGGTGATTTTGCATGTCCGGCAATGGTTCCGGCGAGTCGAGCCAGTTGTTCCGGCGTGTCCGGCAGGTGGTTCCCGACTGTCCAGCTGGTGGTTCTGGGGTGTCCGGCACGAGGTTCTGGCACGTCTGAGAGGTTGTGTCGGCATGCACGTCACGTGATTCTGGCTTGTCCACCAAGTGGTTCTGGTGTAGCGGGCAGGTGATTTTGGCGTGTCCGTCAGGTGGGACCGGTGAGTCAAGCAGGTGGTTACGGCGAGTGTTTCCTGTGTTTCTCGTCTGTCCGGGAGATGGTTCCGGCCTGTCCGGCACGTGCTTCTGGCACTTCGGAGACGTTGTGCTGGCATGCCCGGCAGCTGATTCTGGAGTGCCCTCAAGTGGTTCTGGCGTAGCCGTCAGGTCATTTTGGAGTGTCCGGCAGGTGGTTCCGGGGAGTGGATCAGGAACTTCCGGCATTCTCGGCAGGTGCTACCACCGTCTCCTGCATGTGGCTGTGGCACCTCTGAGAGGTGGTTCCAGCATGCCCGGCAGGTGATTCCCGAGTGTTCGCCAAGTGGTTCTGCCGTAGCCGGCAGGTGATTTTGCATGTCCGGCAATGGTTCCGGCGTGTCGAGCCACTGGTTCCGGCGTGTCCGGCAGGTGGTTCCCGTCTGTCCAGCAGGTGGTTCTGGGGTGTCCAGCACGAGGTTCTGGCACGTCTGAGAGGTTGTGTCGGCATGCACTTCACGTGATTCTGGCTTTTCCACCAAGTGGTTCTGGTGTAGCGGGCAGGTGATTTTGGCGTGTCCGGCAGGTGGTTCAGGCGAGTTGAGCAGGTGGTTCCAACGTGCTTGGCAGGTGCTTCCGGCGTCTCCGGCACGTGTTTCTGGCACATCTGACAGGTGGTTCCGGCATGCCCGAAAGGTGATTCCGGTCTGTCCGGTAGGTGGTTCCAGCCTGCACGGCATGTGGTTCTGGTACGTCTCAGAGGTGGTTGCGCATGCCCAACAGGTGATTCCGGACTGTCCGCCACATGGTTCTGGCACGTCTGAGAGGTGGTTCCTGCATGCCCGGCAGGTCATCCCAGAGAGTCCTCCAAGTGGTTCTGGCATAACACGCAGGTGATTTTGGCGTGTCTGGCAGGTTGTTCCGTTGTGCTTGGCAGGTGGTTCAGGCTTGGCCGGCAGGTGGTTCCAGACTGTCCAGGACGTGTTTCCAGCTTCTCCGGCAGGTGGTTCTGGTACGTCTGAGAGGTCGTTCCGCCATGGGTGGCAGGTGATCCCGGACCGTCCCCCAGGTGGTTCTGGCATAGCCAGCAGTTGATATTGGCCTGTCCGGCAGGTGGTTCCAGGGAGTCGAACAGGTGGCTCCGGCGTGCTCGGCAGGTGGTTCCGGTCTGTCCGGTAGGTGATTCCGGCGTGTCCGACACGTGCTTCCGGCACGTCTGAGAGGTGGTTCCGGCATGCGCGACAGGTGATTTCGGAGTGTCCGCCAGGTGGTTCTGGCGTACCCGGCAGGTGATTTTGGCGTGTCCGGCAGGTGTTTCTGGTGAGTCGAGCAGGTGGCTCCGGCATGCTCGGCAGGTGCTTCCGGCGTCTCCGGCACGTGGTTCTGGTGTGTCTGAGAGCTGGTTCTGGCATGTCCGGCAGATGATTCCGGAGGTCCGCCAAGTCTTTCTGGCATACCTGGCTGGTGATTTTGGCATGTCAGGTAGGTGGTTCCGGCGAGTCGAGCAGGTGGCTCCGGCGTGCTCGGCAGGTTGTTCAGACGGGTCTGGCAGGTGTTTTCCGTCTGTTCGGGGTGTGGTTCCAGCATCTCATGCACATGGTTCTGGCACGTCTGAGATGTGGTTCCGGCCGGCCCGACAGGTGTTTCCACAGTGTCCGCCAAGTGGTACTGGCGTAGTTGGCAGGTGATTTTGGCATGACCGGCAGGTGGTTCCAGCAAGCCCGGCAGGTGATTCCGAAGTGTTCCCCAACTGGTTGTGGCGTAGCCGGCAGGTGATTTTTGCGTGTCCGGCAGGTGGTTCTGGCGAGTCGAGCAGGTGGTTCCGACGTGCTCGGCAGGTGCTTCCGGGGTCATTGGCACGTGGTTCTGGCATATCTGAGAGGTGGTTCCGGCATGCCCGGCAGGTGATTCCGGAGTGTTCGCCAAGTGTTTCCGGCGTAGCCGGCAGGTGATTTTGCACGTCCAGCGGTCGTTCCGGCGGGTCGAGCCGGTGGTTCCGGCGTGTCCGGCAGGTGGTTCCGGTCTGTCCGGCAGGTGGTTCTGTGGTGTCCGGCACGAGGTTCAGTCTGAGAGGCTGTGCCGGCATGCCCCTCACGTGATTCCGGCTTGTCCCCGAAGTGGTGCTGGGGTAGTGGGCAGGTGATTTTGGCGTGTCCGGCAGGTGGTTCAGGCGAGTTGAGCAGGTGGTTGCGACGTGCTCGGCAGGTGCTTCCGGCGTCTCGGGCACGTGTTTCTGGCACATCTGACTGGTGGTTCCGGCATGCCCAGAATTTGATTCCGGTCTGTCCGGTAGGTGGTTCCGGCGTGCACGGCACGTGGTGCTGGTACGTGTCAGAGGTGGTTGCGTATGCCCAACAGGTGATTCCGGACTGTCCGCCACGTGCTTCTGGCACGTCTGAGAATTGGTTCCAACATGCCCGGCAGGTCATTTTGGAGAGTCGTCCAAGTGGTTCTGGCGTAGCCCGCAGGTGATTTTGGCGTGTGCGGCAGGTGGTTCCGCCGTGCTCGGCAGGTGGTTCAGGCATGGCCGTCACGTGGTTCCAGTGTGTCCAGGACGTGTTTCCAGCTTCTCCGGCAGGTGGTTCTGGTACGTCTGAGAGGTGGTTCCGCCATGGCTGGCAGGTGATCCCGGACTGTCCCCCAGGTGGTTCTGGCATAGCCAGCAGTTGATATTGGCCTGTCCGGCAGGTGGTTCCAGCGAGTCGAAGAGGTGGTCCGGCGTGCTCGGCAGGTGGTTCCGGTCTGTCCGGTAGGTGATTCCGGCGTGTCCGGCACGTGCTTCCGGCACGTCTGAGAGGTGGTTCCGGCATGCGTGACAGGTGATTTCGGAGTGTCCGCCAGGTGGTTCTGGCGTACCCGGCAGGTGATTTTGGCCTGTCCAGCAGGTGTTTCTGGCGAGTCGAGCAGGTGGCTCCGGCATGCTCGGCAGGTGCTTCCGGCGTGTCCGGCACGTGGTTCTGGTGTCTCTGAGAGCTGGTTCCGGCATGTCCCTCAGATGATTCCGCCAGGTGGTTCTGGCATACCCGGCTGGTGATTTGGGCATGTCAGGTAGGTGGTTCCGGCGAGTCGAGCAGGTGCCTCCGGCGTGCTCGGCAGGTTGTTCAGACGGGTCTGGCAGGTGTTTTCCGTCTGTTCGGGGTGTGGTTCCAGCATCTCATGCACATGGTTCTGGCACGTCTGAGATGTGGTTCCGGCCGGCCCGACAGGTGTTTCCACAGTGTCCGCCAAGTGGTACTGGCGTAGTTGGCAGGTGATTTTGGCATGACCGGCAGGTGGTTCCAGCAAGCCCGGCAGGTGATTCCGAAGTGTTCCCCAACTGGTTGTGGCGTAGCCGGCAGGTGATTTTTGCGTGTCCGGCAGGTGGTTCTGGCGAGTCGAGCAGGTGGTTCCGGCGTGCTCGGCAGGTGCTTCCGGGGTCATTGGCACGTGGTTCTGGCATATCTGAGAGGTGGTTCCGGCATGCCCGGCAGGTGATTCCGGAGTGTTCGCCAAGTGATTCCGGCGTAGCTGGCAGGTGATTTTGCACGTCCTGCGGTCGTTCCGGCGGGTCGAGCCGGTGGTTCCGGCGTGTCCGGCAGGTGGTTCCGGTCTGTCGGGCAGGTGGTTCTGTGGTGTCCGGCACGAGGTTCAGTCTGAGAGGCTGTGCCGGCATGCCCCTCACGTGATTCCGGCTTGTCCCCGAAGTGGTGCTGGTGTAGCGGGCAGGTGATTTTGGGGTGTCCGGCAGGTGGTTCTGGCGAGTCGAGCAGGTGGCTCCGGCATGCTCGGCAGGTGCTTCCGGCGTCTCCGGCACTTGGTTCTGGTGTGTCTGAGAGCTGGTTCCGGCACGTCCGCCAGATGATTCCGGAGTGTCCGCCAAGTGGTTCTGGCATACCCAGCAGGTGATTTTGGCGTGTCAGGGAGGTGGTACCGGTGAGTCGAGCAGGTGGTTCCGGCGTGCTCGGCAGGTGGTTCAGGCGGCTCTGGCCGGTGGTATCCGTCTGTTCAGGGTGTGGTTCCAGCATCTCATGAACACGTTTCTGGCACGTCTGAGATGTGGTTCCAGCCGGCCCGACAGGTGTTTCCGCAGTGTCCGCCAAGCGGTTCTGGCGTAGTTGGCAGGTGATTTTGGCATGACTGGCAGGTGGTTCCAGCAAGCCTGGCAGGTGATTCCAAAGTGTTCACCAACTGGTTGTGGCGTAGCCGGCAGGTGATTTTTGCGTGATCGGCAGGTGGTTCTGGGGAGTCGAGCAGGTGGTTCCGGCGTGCTCGGCTGGTGCTTCCGGGGTCATTGGCACGGGGTTCTGGCATGTCTGAGAGGTGGTTCCTGCATGCCCGGCAAGTGATTCCGGAGTGTTCGCCAAGTGGTTCTGGCATAGTCGGCAGGTGATTTTGGCATGTCCGGCAGGTGGTTCAGGCGAGTTGAGCAGGTGGTTCCAACGTGCTCGGCAGGTGCTTCCGGCGTCTCCGGCACGTGTTTCTGGCACATCTGACTGGTGGTTCCGGCATGCCCGAAAGGTGATTCCGGTCTGTCCGGTAGGTGGTTCCAGCCTGCACGGCATGTGGTTCTGGTACGTCTCAGAGGTGGTTGCGCATGCCCAACAGGTGATTCCGGACTGTCCGCCACATGGTTCTGGCACGTCTGAGAGGTGGTTCCTGCATGCCCGGCAGGTCATCCCAGAGAGTCCTCCAAGTGGTTCTGGCATAACACGCAGGTGATTTTGGCGTGTCTGGCAGGTTGTTCCGTTGTGCTTGGCAGGTGGTTCAGGCTTGGCCGGCAGGTGGTTCCAGACTGTCCAGGACGTGTTTCCAGCTTCTCCGGCAGGTGGTTCTGGTACGTCTGAGAGGTGGTGCGGCCATGGCTGGCAGGTGATTCCGGACCGTCCCCCAGGTGGTTCTGGCATAGCCAGCAGTTGATATTGGCCTGTCCGGCAGGTGGTTCCAGCGAGTCGAACAGGTGGCTCCGGCGTGCTCGGCAGGTGGTTCCGGTGTGTCCGGTAGGTGATTCCGGCGTGTCCGGCACGTGCTTCCGGCACGTCTGAGAGGTGGTTCCGGCATGCGCGACAGGTGGTTTCGGAGTGTCCGCCAGGTGGTTCTGGCGTACCCGGCAGGTGATTTTGGCGTGTCCGGCAGGTGTTTCTGGCGACTCGAGCAGGTGGCTCCGGCATGCTCGGCAGGTGCTTCCGGCGTCTCCGGCACGTGGTTCTGGTGTGTCTGAGAGCTGGTTCCGGCATGTCCGGCAGATGATTCCGGAGTGTCCGCCAAGTGGTTCTGGCATACCCGGCTGGTGATTTGGGCATGTCAGGTAGGTGGTTCCGGCGAGTCGAGCAGGTGGCTCCGGCGTGCTCGGCAGGTTGTTCAGACGGGTCTGGCAGGTGTTTTCCGTCTGTTCGGGGTGTGGTTCCAGCATCTCATGCACATGGTTCTGGCACGTCTGAGATGTGGTTCCGGCCGGCCCGACAGGTGTTTCCACAGTGTCCGCCAAGTGGTACTGGCGTAGTTGGCAGGTGATTTTGGCATGACCGGCAGGTGGTTCCAGCAAGCCCGGCAGGTGATTCCGAAGTGTTCCCCAACTGGTTGTGGCGTAGCCGGCAGGTGATTTTTGCGTGTCCGGCAGGTGGTTCTGGCGAGTCGAGCAGGTGGTTCCGGCGTGCTCGGCAGGTGCTTCCGGGGTCATTGGCACGTGGTTCTGGCATATCTGAGAGGTGGTTCCGGCATGCCCGGCAGGTGATTCCGGAGTGTTCGCCAAGTGTTTCCGGCGTAGCCGGCAGGTGATTTTGCATGTCCAGCGGTCGTTCCGGCGGGTCGAGCCGGTGGTTCCGGCGTGTCCAGCAGGTGGTTCCGGTCTGTCCGGCAGGTGGTTCTGTGGTGTCCGGCACGAGGTTCAGTCTGAGAGGCTGTGCCGGCATGCCCCTCACGTGATTCCGGCTTGTCCCCGAAGTGGTGCTGGTGTAGCGGGCAGGTGATTTTGGCGTGTCCGGCAGGTGGTTCAGGCGAGTTGAGCAGGTGGTTGCGACGTGCTCGGCAGGTGCTTCCGGCGTCTCCGGCACGTGTTTCTGGCACATCTGACTGGTGGTTCCGGCATGCCCAAAAGTTGATTCCGGTCTGTCCGGTAGGTGGTTCCGGCGTGCACGGCACGTGGTTCTGGTACGTCTCAGAGGTGGTTGTGTATGCCCAACAGGTGATTCCGGACTGTCCGCCACGTGCTTCTGGCACGTCTGAGAGGTGGTTCCAACATGCCCGGCAGGTCATTTCGGAGAGTCGTCCAAGTGGTTCTGGCGTAGCCCGCAGGTGATTTTGGCGTGTCCGGCAGGTGGTTCCGCCGTGCTCGGCAGGTGGTTCAGGCATGGCCGTCACGTGGTTCCAGTCTGTCCATGACGTGTTTCCAGCTTCTCCGGCAGGTGGTTCTGGTACGTCTGAGAGGTGGTTCCGCCATGGCTGGCAGGTGATCCCGGACTGTCCCCCAGGTGGTTCTGGCATAGCCAGCAGTTGATATTGGCCTGTCCGGCACGTGGTTCCAGCGAGTCGAGCAGGTGGCTCCGGCGTTCTTGGCAGGTGGTTCCGGTCTGTCCGGTAGGTGTTTCCGGCGTGTCTGGCACGTGCTTCCGGCACGTCTGAGAGGTGGTTCCGTCATGCGCGGCAGGTGATTTCGGAGTGTCCGCCAGGTGGTTCTGGCGTACCCGGCAGGTGATTTTGGCGTGTCCGGCAGGTGTTTCTGGCGAGTCGAGCAGGTGGCTCCGGCATGCTCGGCAGGTGCTTCCGGCGTCTCCGGCACTTGGTTCTTGTGTGTCTGAGAGCTGGTTCCGGCACGTCCGCCAGATGATTCCGGAGTGTCCGCCAAGTGGTTCTGGCATACCCAGCAGGTGATTTTGGCATGTCAGGGAGGTGGTACCGGTGAGTCGAGCAGGTGGTTCCGGCGTGCTCGGCAGGTGGTTCAGGCGGCTCTGGCCGGTGGTATCCGTCTGTTCGGGGTGTGGTTCCAGCATCTCATGAACACGTTTCTGGCACGTCTGAGATGTGGTTCCAGCCGGCCCGACAGGTGTTTCCGCAGTGTCCGCCAAGCGGTTCTGGCGTAGTTGGCAGGTGATTTTGGCATGACTGGCAGGTGGTTCCAGCAAGCCTGGCAGGTGATTCCAAAGTGTTCACCAACTGGTTGTGGCGTAGCCGGCAGGTGATTTTTGCGTGATCGGCAGGGGGTTCTGGCGAGTCGAGCAGGTGGTTCCGGCGTGCTCGGCTGGTGCTTCCGGGGTCATTGGCACGGGGTTCAGGCATGTCTGAGAGGTGGTTCCTGCATGCCCGGCAAGTGATTCCGGAGTGTTCGCCAAGTGGTTCTGGCATAGTCGGCAGGTGATTTTGGCATGTCCGGCAGGTGGTTCAGGCGAGTTGAGCAGGTGGTTCCAACGTGCTCGGCAGGTGCTTCCGGCGTCTCCGGCACGTGTTTCTGGCACATCTGACAGGTGGTTCCGGCATGCCCGAAAGGTGATTCCGGTCTGTCCGCTAGGTGGTTCCAGCCTGCACGGCATGTGGTTCTGGTACGTCTCAGAGGTGGTTGCGCATGCCCAACAGGTGATTCCGGACTGTCCGCCACATGCTTCTGGCACGTCTGAGAGGTGGTTCCGGCATGCCCGGCAGGTCATCCCAGAGAGTCCTCCAAGTGGTTCTGGCATAACACGCAGGTGATTTTGGCGTGTCTGGCAGGTTGTTCCGTTGTGCTTGGCAGGTGGTTCAGGCTTGGCCGGCAGGTGGTTCCAGACTGTCCAGGACGTGTTTCCAGCTTCTCCGGCAGGTGGTTCTGGTACGTCTGAGAGGTGGTTCCGCCATGGCTGGCAGGTGATTCCGGACCGTCCCCCAGGTGGTTCTGGCATAGCCAGCAGTTGATATTGGCCTGTCCGGCAGGTGGTTCCAGCGAGTCGAACAGGTGGCTCCGGCGTGCTCGGCAGGTGGTTCCGGTCTGTCCGGTAGGTGATTCCGGCGTGTCCGGCACGTGCTTCCGGCACGTCTGAGAGGTGGTTCCGGCATGCGCGACAGGTGGTTTCGGAGTGTCCGCCAGGTGGTTCTGGCGTACCCGGCAGGTGATTTTGGCGTGTCCGGCAGGTGTTTCTGGCGAGTCGAGCAGGTGGCTACGGCATGCTCGGCAGGTTTTTCCGGCGTCTCCGGCACGTGGTTCTGGTGTGTCTGAGAGCTGGTTCCGGCATGTCCGGCAGATGATTCCGGAGTGTCCGCCAAGTGGTTCTGGCATACCCGGCTGGTGATTTGGGCATGTCAGGTAGGTGGTTCCGGCGAGTCGAGCAGGTGGCTCCGGCGTGCTCGGCAGGTTTTTCAGACGGGTCTGGCAGGTGTTTTCCGTGTGTTCGGGGTGTGGTTCCAGCATCTCATGCACATGGTTCTGGCACGTCTGAGATGTGGTTCCGGCCGGCCCGACAGGTGTTTCCACAGTGTCTGCCAAGTGGTACTGGCGTAGTTGGCAGGTGATTTTGGCATGACCGGCAGGTGGTTCCAGCAAGCCCGGCAGGTGATTCCGAAGTGTTCCCCAACTGGTTGTGGCGTAGCCGGCAGGTGATTTTTGCGTGTCCGGCAGGTGGTTCTGGCGAGTCGAGCAGGTGGTTCCGGCGTGCTCGGCAGGTGCTTCCGGGGTCATTGGCACGTGCTTCTGGCATATCTGAGCGGTGGTTCCGGCATGCCCGGCAGGTGATTCCGGAGTGTTCGCCAAGTGTTTCCGGCGTAGCCGGCAGGTGATTTTGCATGTCCAGCGGTCGTTCCGGCGGGTCGAGCCGGTGGTTCCGGCGTGTCCGGCAGGTGGTTCCGGTCTGTCCGGCAGGTGGTTCTGTGGTGTCCGGCACGAGGTTCAGTCTGAGAGGCTGTGCCGGCATGCCCCTCACGTGATTCCGGCTTGTCCCCGAAGTGGTGCTGGTGTAGCGGGCAGGTGATTTTGTTGTGTCCGGCAGGTGGTTCAGGCGAGTTGAGCAGGTGGTTGCGACGTGCTCGGCAGGTGCTTCCGGCGTCTCCGGGACGTGTTTCTGGCACATCTGACTGGTGGTTCCGGGATGCCCAAAAGTTGATTCCGGTCTGTCCGGTAGGTGGTTCCGGCGTGCACGGCACGTGGTTCTGGTACGTCTCAGATGTGGTTGTGTATGCCCAACAGGTGATTCCGGACTGTCCGCCACGTGCTTCTGGCACGTATGAGAGGTGGTTCCAACATGCCCGGCAGGTCATTTCGGAGAGTCGTCCAAGTGGTTCTGGCGTAGCCCGCAGGTGATTTTGGCGTGTCCGGCAGGTGGTTCCGCCGTGCTCGGCAGCTGGTTCAGGCATGGCCGTCACGTGGTTCCAGTCTGTCCAGGACGTGTTTCCAGCTTCTGCGGCAGGTGGTTCTGGTACGTCTGAGAGGTGGTTCCGCCATGGCTGGCAGGTGATCCCGGACTGTCCCCCAGGTGGTTCTGGCATAGCCAGCAGTTGATATTGGCCTGTCCGGCAGGTGGTTCCAGCGAGTCGAGCAGGTGGCTCCGGCGTTCTTGGCAGGTGGTTCCGGTCTGTCCGGTAGGTGTTTCCGGCGTGTCTGGCACGTGCTTCCGGCACGTCTGAGAGGTGGTTCCGTCATGCGCGGCAGGTGATTTCGGAGTGTCCGCCAGGTGGTTCTGGCGTACCCGGCAGGTGATTTTGGCGTGTCCGGCAGGTGTTTCTGGCGAGTCGAGCAGGTGGCTCCGGCATGCTCGGCAGGTGCTTCCGGCGTCTCCGGCACTTGGTTCTGGTGTGTCTGAGAGCTGGTTCCGGCATGTCCGGCAGATGATTCCGGAGTGTCCGCCAAGTGGTTCTGGCATACCCAGCAGGTGATTTTGGCGTGTCAGGGAGGTGGTACCGGTGAGTCGAGCAGGTGGTTCCGGCGTGCTCAGCAGGTGGTTCAGGCGGTTCTGGCAGGTGGTATCCGTCTGTTCGGGGTGTGGTTCCAGCATCTCATGAACACGTTTCTGGCACGTCTGAGATGTGGTTCCAGCCGGCCCGACAGGTGTTTCCGCAGTGTCCGCCAAGCGGTTCTGGCGTAGTTGGCAGGTGATTTTGGCATGACTGGCAGGTGCTTCCAGCAAGCCTGGCAGGTGATTCCAAAGTTTTCACCAACTGGTTGTGGCGTAGTCGGCAGGTGATTTTTGCGTGACCGGCAGGTGGTTCTGGCGAGTTGAGCAGGTGGTTCTGGCGTGCTCGGCTGGTGATTCCGGGGTCATTGGCACGGGGTTCTGGCATGTCTGAGAGGTGGTTCCTGCATGCCCGGCAAGTGATTCCGGAGTGTTCGCCAAGTGGTTCTGGCATAGTCGGCAGGTGATTTTGGCATGTCCGGCAGGTGGTTCAGGCGAGTTGAGCAGGTGGTTCCAACGTGCTTGGCAGGTGCTTCCGGCGTCTCCGGCACGTGTTTCTGGCACATCTGACAGGTGGTTCCGGCATGCCCGAAAGGTGATTCCGGTCTGTCCGGTAGGTGGTTCCAGCCTGCACGGCATGTGGTTCTGGTACGTCTCAGAGGTGGTTGCGCATGCCCAACAGGTGATTCCGGACTGTCCGCCACGTGCTTCTGGCACGTCCGAGAGGTGGTTCCGGCACGCCCGGCAGGTCATCCCAGAGAGTCCTCCAAGTGGTTCTGGCATAACACGCAGGTGATTTTGGCGTGTCCGGCAGGTTGTTCCGACGTGCTCGGTAGGTGGTTCAGGCATGGCCGGCAGGTGGTTCCAGACTGTCCAGGACGTGTTTCCAGCTTCTCCGGCAGGTGGTTCTGGTACGTCTGAGAGGTGGTTCCGCCATGGCTGGCAGGTGATTCCGGACCGTCCCCCAGGTGGTTCTGGCATAGCCAGCAGTTGATATTGGCCTGTCCGGCAGGTGGTTCCAGCGAGTCGAACAGGTGGCTCCGGCGTGCTCGGCAGGTGGTTCCGGTCTGTCCGGTAGGTGATTCCGGCGTGTCCGGCACGTGCTTCCGGCACGTCTGAGAGGTGGTTCCGGCATGCGCGACAGGTGGTTTCGGAGTGTCCGCCAGGTGGTTCTGGCGTACCCGGCAGGTGATTTTGGCGTGTCCGGCAGGTGTTTCTGGCGAGTCGAGCAGGTGGCTCCGGCATGCTCGGCAGGTGCTTCCGGCGTCTCCGGCACTTGGTTCTGGTGTGTCTGAGAGCTGGTTCCGGCACGTCCGGCAGATGATTCCGGAGTGTCCGCAAAGTGGTTCTGGCATACCCGGCTGGTGATTTGGGCATGTCAGGTAGGTGGTTCCGGCGAGTCGAGCAGGTGGTTCCGGCGTGCTCGGCAGGTTGTTCAGACGGGTCTGGCAGGTGTTTTCCGTCTGTTCGGGGTGTGGTTCCAGCATCTCATGATCACGTTTCTGGCACGTCTGAGATGTGGTTCCGGCCGGCCCGACAGGTGTTTCCACAGTGTCCGCCAAGTGGTACTGGCGTAGTTGGCAGGTGATTTTGGCATGACCGGCAGGTGGTTCCAGCAAGCCCGGCAGGTGATTCCGAGGTGTTCCCCAACTGGTTGTGGCGTAGCCGGCAGGTGATTTTTGCGTGTCCGGCAGGTGGTTCTGGCGAGTCGAGCAGGTGGTTCCGGCGTGCTCGGCAGGTGCTTCCGGGGCCATTGGCACGTGGTTCTGGCATGTCTGAGAGGTGGTTCCTGCATGCCCGGCAAGTGATTCCGGAGTGTTCGCCAAGTGGTTCTGGCATAGTCGGCAGGTGATTTTGGCATGTCCGGCAGGTGGTTCAGGCGAGTTGAGCAGGTGGTTCCAACGTGCTCGGCAGGTGCTTCCGGCGTCTCCGGCACGTGTTTCTGGCACATCTGACAGGTGGTTCCGGCATGCCCGAAAGGTGATTCCGGTCTGTCCGCTAGGTGGTTCCAGCCTGCACGGCATGTGGTTCTGGTACGTCTCAGAGGTGGTTGCGCATGCCCAACAGGTGATTCCGGACTGTCCGCCACATGGTTCTGGCACGTCTGAGAGGTGGTTCCGGCATGCCCGGCAGTTCATCCCAGAGAGTCCTCCAAGTGGTTCTGGCATAACACGCAGGTGATTTTGGCGTGTCTGGCAGGTTGTTCCGTTGTGCTTGGCAGGTGGTTCAGGCTTGGCCGGCAGGTGGTTCCAGACTGTCCAGGACGCGTTTCCAGCTTCTCCGGCAGGTGGTTCTGGTACGTCTGAGAGGTGGTTCCGCCATGGCTGGCAGGTGATTCCAGACCGTCCCCCAGGTGGTTCTGGCATAGCCAGCAGTTGATATTGGCCTGTCCGGCAGGTGGTTCCAGCGAGTCGAACAGGTGGCTCCGGCGTGCTCGGCAGGTGGTTCCGGTCTGTCCGGTAGGTGATTCCGGCGTGTCCGGCACGTGCTTCCGGCACGTCTGAGAGGTGGTTCCGGCATGCGCGACAGGTGGTTTCGGAGTGTCCGCCAGGTGGTTCTGGCGTACCCGGCAGGTGATTTTGGCGTGTCCGGCAGGTGTTTCTGGCGAGTCGAGCAGGTGGCTCCGGCGTGCTCGGCAGGTTGTTCAGACGGGTCTGGCAGGTGTTTTCCGTCTCTTCGGGGTGTGGTTCCAGCATCTCATGCACATGGTTCTGGCACGTCTGAGATGTGGTTCCGGCCGGCCCGACAGGTGTTTCCACAGTGTCCGCCAAGTGGTACTGGCGTAGTTGGCAGGTGATTTTGGCATGACCGGCAGGTGGTTCCAGCAAGCCTGGCAGGTGATTCCGAAGTGTTCCCCAACTGGTTGTGGCGTAGCCGGCAGGTGATTTTTGCGTGTCCGGCAGGTGGTTCTGGCGAGTCGAGCAGGTGGTTCCGGCGTGCTCGGCAGGTGCTTCCGGGGTCATTGGCACGTGGTTCTGGCATATCTGAGAGGAGGTTCCGGCATGCCCGGCAGGTGATTCCGGAGTGTTTGCCAAGTGTTTCTGGCGTAGCCGGCTGGTGATTTTGCATGTCCAGCGGTCGTTCAGCGGGTCGAGCCTGTGGTTCCGGCGTGTCCGGCTGGTGGTTCCGCTCTGTCCGGCAGGTGGTTCTGTGGTGTCCGGCACGAGGTTCAGTCTGAGAGGCTGTGCCGGCATGCCCCTCACGTGATTCCGGCTTGTCCCCGAAGTGGTGCTGGTGTAGCGGGCAGGTGATTTTGGCGTGTCCGGCAGGTGGTTCAGGCGAGTTGAGCAGGTGGTTGCGACGTGCTCGGCAGGTGCTTCCGGCGTCTCCGGCACGTGTTTCTGGCACATCTGACTGGTGGTTCCGGCATGCCAAAAAGTTGATTCCGGTCTGTCCGGTAGGTGGTTCCGGCGTGCACGGCACGTGGTTCTGGTACGTCTCAGATGTGGTTGCGTATGCCCAACAGGTTATTCCGGACTGTCCGCCACGTGCTTCCGGCACGTCTGAGAGGTGGTTCCGGCATGCGTGGCAGGTGACTCCGTAGTGTCCGCCAGGTGGTTCTGGCATACCCGGCAGGTGATTTTGGCGTGTCCGGCAGGTGTTTCTGGCGATTCGAGCAGGTGGCTCCGGCATGCTCGGCAGGTGCTTCCGGCGTCTCCGGCACTTGGTTCTGGTGTGTCTGAGAGCTGGTTCCGGCACGTCCGGCAGATGATTCCGGAGTGTCCGCCAAGTGGTTCTGGCATACCCAGCAGGTGATTTTGGCGTGTCAGGGAGGTGGTACCAGTGAGTCGAGCAGGTGGTTCCGGCGTGCTCAGCAGGTGGTTCAGGCGGTTCTGGCAGGTGGTATCCGTCTGTTCGGGGTGTGGTTCCAGCATCTCATGAACACGTTTCTGGCACGTCTGAGATGTGGTTCCAGCCGGCCCGACAGGTGTTTCCGCAGTGTCCGCCAAGCGGTTCTGGCGTAGTTGGCAGGTGATTTTGGCATGACTGGCAGGTGGTTCCAGCAAGCCTGGCAGGTGATTCCAAAGTGTTCACCAACTGGTTGTGGCGTAGCCGGCAGGTGATTTCTGCGTGATCGGCAGGTGGTTCTGGCGAGTCGAGCAGGTGGTTCCGGCGTGCTCGGCTGGTGCTTCCGGGGTCATTGGCACGGGGTTCTGGCATGTCTGAGAGGTGGTTCCTGCATGCCCGGCAAGTGATTCCGGAGTGTTCGCCAAGTGTTTCTGGCATAGTCGGCAGGTGATTTTGGCATGTCCGGCAGGTGGTTCAGGCGAGTTGAGCAGGTGGTTCCAACGTGCTTGTCAGGTGCTTCCGGCGTCTCCGGCACGTGTTTCTGGCACATCTGACAGGTGGTTCCGGCATGCCCGAAAGGTGATTCCGGTCTGTCCGGTAGGTGGTTCCAGCCTGCACGGCATGTGGTTCTGGTACGTCTCAGAGGTGGTTGCGCATGCCCAACAGGTGATTCCGGACTGTCCGCCACATGGTTCTGGCACGTCTGAGAGGTGGTTCCGGCACGCCCGGCAGGTCATCCCAGAGAGTCCTCCAAGTGGTTCTGGCATAACACGTAGGTGATTTTGGCGTGTGTGGCAGGTTGTTCCGTTGTGCTTGGCAGGTGGTTCAGGCTTGGCCGGCAGGTGGTTCCAGACTGTCCAGGACGTGTTTCCAGCTTCTCCGGCAGGTGGTTCTGGTACGTCTGAGAGGTGGTACCGCCATGGCTGGCAGGTGATTCCGGACCGTCCCCCAGGTGGTTCTGGCATAGCCAGCAGTTGATATGGGCCTGTCCGGCAGGTGGTTCCAGCGAGTCGAACAGGTGGCTCCGGCGTGCTCGGCAGGTGGTTCCGGTCTGTCCGGTAGGTGATTCCGGCGTGTCCGGCACGTGCTTCCGGCACGTCTGAGAGGTGGTTCCGGCATGCGCGACAGGTGGTTTCGGAGTGTCCGCCAGGTGGTTCTGGCGTACCCGGCAGGTGATTTTGGCGTGTCCGGCAGGTGTTTCTGGCGACTCGAGCAGGTGGCTCCGGCATGCTCGGCAGGTGCTTCCGGCGTCTCCGGCACGTGGTTCTGGTGTGTCTGAGAGCTGGTTCCGGCATGTCCGGCAGATGATTCCGGAGTGTCCGCCAAGTGGTTCTGGCATACCCGGCTGGTGATTTGGGCATGTCAGGTAGGTGGTTCCGGCAAGTCGAGCAGGTGGCTCGGCGTGCTCGGCAGGTTGTTCAGACGGGTCTGGCAGGTGTTTTACGTCTGTTCGGGGTGTGGTTCCAGCATCTCATGCACATGGTTCTGGCACGTCTGAGATGTGGTTCCGGCCGGCCCGACAGGTGTTTCCACAGTGTCCGCCAAGTGGTACTGGCGTAGTTGGCAGGTGATTTTGGCATGACCGGCAGGTGGTTCCAGCAAGCCCGGCAGGTGATTCCGAAGTGTTCCCCAAGTGGTTGTGGCGTAGCCGGCAGGTGATTTTTGCGTGTCCGGCAGGTGGTTCTGGCGAGTCGAGCAGGTGGTTCCGGCGTGCTCGGCAGGTGCTTCCGGGGTCATTGGCACGTGGTTCTGGCATATCTGAGAGGTGGTTCCGGCATGCCCGGCAGGTTATTCCGGAGTGTTCGCCAAGTTTTTCCGGCGTAGCCGGCAGGTGATTTTGCATGTCCAGCGGTCGTTCCGGCGGGTCGAGCCGGTGGTTCCGGCGTGTCCGGCAGGTGGTTCCGGTCTGTCCGGCAGGTGGTTCTGTGGTGTCCGGCACGAGATTCAGTCTGAGAGGCTGTGCCGGCATGCCCCTCACGTGATTCCGGCTTGTCCCCGAAGTGGTGCTGGTGTAGCGGGCAGATGATTTTGGCGTGTCCGGCAGGTGGTTCAGGCGAGTTGAGCAGGTGGTTGCGACGTGCTCGGCAGGTGCTTCCGGCGTCTCCGGCACGTGTTTCTGGCACATCTGACTGGTGGTTCCGGCATGCCCAAAAGTTGATTCCGGTCTGTCCGGTAGGTGGTTCCGGCGTGCACGGCACGTGGTTCTGGTACGTGTCAGAGGTGGTTGCGTATGCCCAACAGGTGATTCCGGACTGTCCGCCACGTGCTTCAGGCACGTCTGAGAGGTGGTTCCAACATGCCCGGCAGGTCATTTCGGAGAGTCGTCCAAGTGGTTCTGGCGTAGCCCGCAGGTGATTTTGGCGTGTCCGGCAGGTGGTTCCGCCGTGCTCGGCAGGTGGTTCAGGCATGGCCGTCACGTGGTTCCAGTGTGTCCAGGACGTGTTTCCAGCTTCTCCGGCAGGTGGTTCTGGTACGTCTGAGAGGTGGTTCCGCCATGGCTGGCAGGTGATCCCGGACTGTCCCCCAGGTGGTTCTGGCATAGCCAGCAGTTGAGATTGGCCTGTCCGGCAGGTGGTTCCAGCGAGTCGAACAGGTGGCTCCGGCGTTCTTGGCAGGTGGTTCCGGTCTGTCCGGTAGGTGTTTCCGGCGTGTCTGGCACGTGCTTCCGGCACGTCTGAGAGGTGGTTCCGGCATGCGTGGCAGGTGATTCCGTAGTGTCCGCCAGGTGGTTCTGGCATACCCGGCAGGTGATTTTGGCGTGTCCGGCAGGTGTTTCTGGCGACTCGAGCAGGTGGCTCCGGCATGCTCGGCAGGTGCTTCCGGCGTCTCCGACACGTGGTTCTGGTGTGTCTGAGAGCTGGTTCCGGCATGTCCGGCAGATGATTCCGGAGTGTGCGCCAAGTGGTTCTGGCATACCCAGCAGGTGATTTTGGCGTGTCAGGGAGGTGGTACCGGTGAGTCGAGCAGGTGGTTCCGGCGTGCTCAGCAGGTGGTTCAGGCGGTTCTGGCAGGTGGTATCCGTCTCTTCGGGCTGTGGTTCCAGCATCTCATGAACACGTTTCTGGCACGTCTGAGATGTGGTTCCAGCCGGCCCGACAGGTGTTTCCGCAGTGTCCGCCAAGCGGTTCTGGCGTAGTTGGCAGGTGATTTTGGCATGACTGGCAGGTGGTTCCAGCAAGCCTGGCAGGTGATTCCAAAGTGTTCACCAACTGGTTGTGGCGTAGCCGGCAGGTGATTTCTGCGTGATCGGCAGGTGGTTCTGGCGAGTCGAGCAGGTGGTTCCGGTGTGCTCGGCTGGTGCTTCCGGGGTCATTGGCACGGGGTTCTGGCATGTCTGAGAGGTGGTTCCTGCATGCCCGGCAAGTGATTCCGGAGTGTTCGCCAAGTGGTTCTGGCATAGTCGGCAGGTGATTTTGGCATGTCCGGCAGGTGGTTCAGGCGAGTTGAGCAGGTGGTTCCAACGTGCTTGTCAGGTGCTTCCGGCGTCTCCGGCACGTGTTTCTGGCACATCTGACAGGTGGTTCCGGCATGCCCGAAAGGTGATTCCGGTCTGTCCGGTAGGTGGTTCCAGCCTGCACGGCATGTGGTTCTGGTACGTCTCAGAGGTGGTTGCGCATGCCCAACAGGTGATTCCGGACTGTCCGCCACATGGTTCTGGCACGTCTGAGAGGTGGTTCCGGCACGCCCGGCAGGTCATCCCAGAGAGTCCTCCAAGTGGTTCTGGCATAACACGCAGGTGATTTTGGCGTGTGTGGCAGGTTGTTCCGTTGTGCTTGGCAGGTGGTTCAGGCTTGGCCGGCAGGTGGTTCCAGACTGTCCAGGACGTGTTTCCAGCTTCTCCGGCAGGTGGTTCTGGTACGTCTGAGAGGTGGTTCCGCCATGGCTGGCAGGTGATTCCGGACCGTCCCCCAGGTGGTTCTGGCATAGCCAGCAGTTGATATTGGCCTGTCCGGCAGGTGGTTCCAGCGAGTCGAACAGGTGGCTCCGGCGTGCTCGGCAGGTGGTTCCGGTCTGTCCGGTAGGTGATTCCGGCGTGTCCGGCACGTGCTTCCGGCACGTCTGAGAGGTGGTTCCGGCATGCGCGACAGGTGGTTTCGGAGTGTCCGCCAGGTGGTTCTGGCGTACCCGGCAGGTGATTTTGGCGTGTCCGGCAGGTGTTTCTGGCGACTCGAGCAGGTGGCTCCGGCATGCTCGGCAGGTGCTTCCGGCGTCTCCGGCACGTGGTTCTGGTGTGTCTGAGAGCTGGTTCCGGCATGTCCGGCAGATGATTCCGGAGTGTCCGCCACGTGGTTCTGGCGTAGCCGGCAGGTGATTTTGGCGTGTCTGGCAGGTGTGTTTTGCAAGTCGAGCATGTGGCTCAGGCACGCTCAGCAGGTGCTTCCGGCGTGTCCGGCACGTGTTTCTGGTGTGTCTGAGAGCTGGTTCTGGCATGTCCGGCAGATGATTCCGGAGTGTGCTCCACGTGGTTCTGGCGTAGCCGGCAGGTGATTTTGGCGTGTTCAGCAGGTGGTTGCGGCGAGCTCGGCAGGGGGTACCGGCGTATCCGGAACATGGTTCTGGCACGTCTGAGGGATGTTTCCGGCATGCCCGGCTGGTGATTCCGGAGTGTCCGGCATGTGGTTCTGGCACCTCTGAGAGGTGATTCCGGCATGCCCGATAGGTGGTTCCGGAGTGTCTGCCGAGTGCTTCTGGTGTAGCCGGCAGGTGATTTTGGCGTGTCCAGCAGGTGGTTCTGTGGAGTGGAGCAGCTGGTCCCAGCATACTTGGCAGGTGGTTCCGGCGTGTCCGGCACATGGTTCTGGCACGTCTGAGAGGTGGTTCCGGCATGCCCGGCAGGTGATCCCGGAGTGTCTTCCAAGTGGTTCTGGCGTACCCCGCAGGTTTTTCTGATGTGTCCGGCAGGTGGCTGTGGTGAATCGAGCAGGTCGTTCCGGCGTACTCGGCAGGTGGTTCAGGCAGGTCCGGCAGGTGTTTGCCGTCTGTCCATGACGTGGTTCCGGCATGCCCGCAAGGTGATTCTGGAGTGTCCACCAAGTGGTTTTGGCGTAGCCAGCATATGATTTTGGCCTGTGAGGCAGGTTGTTCCGGCATGTCCAGCAGGTGGTTCCGGCGAGCTCAGCAGTTGCTTCTGGTCTCTTTGGCACGTGGTTGTGGCACGTCTGAGAGATGGTTCCGGCACGCCCGGCAGGTGATTCCGGAGTGTCCGGAATGTGGTTCTGGCACCTCTGAGAGGTGGTTCTGGCATGCCCGGCAGGTGATTGCGGAGTGTTCGCAAAGTGGTTCTGGCGTAGCCGGCAGGTGATTTTGCAGGTCCGGCTGTGGTTCCGGCGAGTCGAGCCGGTGGTTCTGGCGTGTCCGACAGGGGGTTCCGGTCTGTCCGGCAGGTGGTTCTGGCGTGTCCGGCACGAGGTTCCGGCACATCTGAGAGGTGGTTCCGGCATGCCCGGCAGGTGATTTCGGAGTGTCCGCCACGTGGTTCTGGCGTACCCGGCAGGTGATTTTGGCGTGTCTGGGAGGTGTGTTTTGCAAGTCGATCATGTGGCTCAGGCATGCTCAGCAGGTGCTTCCGGCGTGTCCTGCACGTGGTTCTGGTGTGTCTGAGAGTTGGTTCTGGCATGTCCCGCGGATGATTCCGGAGTGTCCACCAAGTGGCTCTGGCATACCCGGCAGGTGATTTTGGCGTGTCAGGTAGGTAGTTCCGGCGAGTCGAGTAGGTGGTTCCGGCGTTCTCGGCAGGTGGTTCAGGCGTGTCTGGCAGGTGGTTTCGGTCTGTTAGGGGTGTGGTTCTGGCATCTCAGGCACATGGTTCTGGCACTTCTGAGAGGTGGTTCCGGCCGGCCCGACAGGTGTTTCCATGGTGTTCGCCAAGTGGTTCTGGCATAGCTGGCAGGTGATGTTGGCGTGACCGGCAGGTGGTTCCAGCCAGTCCGGCAGGTGATTCCGGAGTGTCCGGCATGTGGTTCTGGCACCTCTGAGAGGTGGTTCCGGAATGCCTGACATGTGATTCCGGAGTGTCTGCCGTGTGGTTCTGGCGTAGCTGGCAGGTGATGTTGGCGTGACCGGCAGGTCGTTCCAGCAATCCCGGCAGGTGATTACGGAGTGTCTGCCGTGTGGTTCTGGCGTAGCCGGCAGGTGATTTTGGCCTGTCCAGCAGGTGGTTCCAGCGAGCTCGGCAGGTGGTACCGGCATGTCCGGAACATGGTTCTGGCACGTCTGAGAGATGGTTCCGGCATGCCCGGCAGGTGATTCCGGAGTGTCCGGCATGTGGTTCTGGCACCTCTGAGAGGTGGTTCCGGCATGCCCGGCAGGTGGTTCCGGAGTGTCGGCAGAGTGGTTCTGGCGTAGCCGGCAGGTGCTTCTGGCGTGTCCAGCAGGTGGTTCTGGGGACTGGAGCAGGTGGTTTCGGAATACTCGGCAGGTGGTACCGGCGTGTCCGGAACATGGTTCTGGCAAGTCTGAGATGTGGTTCCGGCATGCCCGGCAGGTGATTCCGGAGTGTTCGCCAAGTGGTTCTGGTGTAGCCGGCAGGTGATTTTGCATGTCCGGCGGTGGTTCCGGCGAGTCGAGCCGGTGGTTCCGGCATGTCCGGCAGGTGGTTCCGGTCTGTCCGGCAGGTGGTTCTGCAGTGTCCGGCACGAGGTTCTGGCACGTCTGAGAGGTGGTTCCGGCATGCCCGACAGGTGATTCCGGAGTGTCCGCCACGTGGTTCTGGCGTACCCGGCGGGTGATTTTGGCGTGTCTGGCAGGTGTGTTTTGCAAGTCGAGCATGTGGCTCAGGCATGCTCAGCAGGTGCTTCCGGCGTGTCCGGCACGTGGTTCTGGTGTGTCTGAGAGCTGGTTCTGGCATGTCCGGCAGATGATTCCAGGGTGTCCACCACGTGGTTCAGGCATAGCCGGCAGGTGATTTTGGCGTGTCCAGCAGGTGGTTCCGGCGAGCTCGGCAGGTGGTACCGGCGTGTCCGGAACATGGTTTTGGCACGTCTGAGAGATTGTTCTGGCATGCCCGGCAGGTGATTCCGGAGTGTCCGGCATGTGGTTCTGGCACCTCTGAGAGGTAGTTCCGGAATGCCTGACATGTGATTCCAGAGTGTCTGCTGAGTGGTTCTGGCGTAGCCGGAAGGTGATTTTGGCGTGTCCAGCAGGTGGATCCGGCGAGCTCGGCAGGTGGTACCAGCGTGTCCGGAACATGGTTCTGGCACGTCTGAGAGATGGTTCCGGCATGCCCGGCAGGTGATTCCGGAGTGTCCGGCATGTGGTTCTGGCACCTCTGAGAGGTTGTTCCGGCATGCCTTACATGTGATTCCCGAGGGTCTCTCGAGTGGTTGTGGCGTAGCCGGCAGGTGATTTTGGCGTGTCCAGCAGGTGGTTCCGGCGAGCTCGGCAGGTGGTACCGGCGTGTCCGGAACATGGTTCTGGCACGTCTGAGAGATGGTTCCGGCATGCCCGGCAGGTGATTGCGGAGTGTCCGGCATGTGGTTCTGGCACCTCTGAGAGGTGGTTCCGGCATGCCCGGCAGGTGGTTCCGGAGTGTCTGCCGAGTGGTTCTGGCGTAGCCGGCAGGTGATTCTGGCGTGTCCTGCAGGTGGTTCTGGGGAGTGGAGCAGGTGGTTCCGGCATACTCGGCAGGTGGTACCGGCGTGTCTGGAACATTGTTCTGGCAAGTCTGAGAGGTGGTTCCGGCATGCCCGGCAGGTGATCCCGGAGAGTCCTCCAAGTGGTTCTGGCGTACCCCGCAGTTGTTTCTGATGTGTCCGGCAGGTGGCTCTGGAGTGTCGAGCAGGTGGTTCCGGCGTGCTCGGCCGGTGGTTCCGGCAGGTCCGGCAGGTGTTTGCTGTCTTTCCATGACGTGGTTCCGGCATGCCCGCAAGGTGATTCTGGAGTGTCCACCAAGTGGTTTTGGCGTAGCCGGCATATGATTTTGGCCTGTGAGGCAGGTGGTTCCGGCATGTCCAGCAGGTGGTTCCGGCGAGCTCGGCAGGTGCTTCTGGTCTCTTCGGCACGTGGTTGTGGCACGTCTGCGAGGTGGTTCCGGCACGCCCGACAGGGGATTCCGGAGTGTCCGCCACGTGGTTGTGGCATACCCGGCAGGTGATTTTGGCGTGTCTGGCAGGTGTGTTTTGCAAGTCGAGCATGTGGCTCAGGCTTGCTCAGCAGGTGCTTCCAGCGTGTCCGGCACGTGGTTCTGGTGTGTCTGAGAGATGGTTCTGGCATGTCCGGCAGATGATTCCGGAGTGTCCACCAAGTGGCTCTGGCATACCCGGCAGGTGATTTTGGCGTGTCAGGTAGGTGGTTCCTGCGATTCGAGTAGGTTGTTCCGGTGTGCTCGGCAGGTGGTTCAGGCGTGTCTGGCAGGTGGTTTCGGTCTGTTCGGGGTGTGGTTCCGGCATCTCAGGCACATGGTTCTGGCACGTCTGAGAGGTGGTTCCGGCCGGCCCGACAGGTGTTTCCGGAGCGTCCGCAAAGTGGTTCTGGTGTAGCTGGCAGGTGATGTTGGCGTGACCGGCAGGTGGTTCCAGCCAGCCCGGCGGGTGATTCCGGAGTGTCCGGCATGTGGTTCTGGCACCTCTGAGAGGTGGTTCCGGAATGCCTGACATGTGATTCCGGAGTGTCTGCCGAGTGGTTCTGGCGTAGCCGGCAGGTGATTTTGGCGTGTCCAGCGGGTGGTTCCGGCGAGCTTGGCAGGTGGTACCAACGTGTCCGGAACATGGTTTTGGCACGTCTGAGAGATTGTTCTGGTATGCCCGGCAGGTGATTCCGGAGTGTCCGGCATGTGGTTCTGGCACCTCTGAGAGGTGGTTCCGGAATGCCTGACATGTGATTCCAGAGTGTCTGCTGAGTGGTTCTGGCGTAGCCGGCAGGTGATTTTGGCGTGTCCAGCAGGTGGATCCAGCGAGCTCGGCAGGTGGTACCGGCGTGTCCGGAACATGGTTCTGGCACGTCTGAGAGATGGTTCCGGCATGCCCGCCAGGTGATTCCGGAGGTTCCGGCATGTGGTTCTGGCACCTCTGAGAGGTGGTTCCGGCATGCCCGGCAGGTGGTTCCGGAGTGTCTGCCGAGTGGTTCTGGCATAGCCGGCAGGTGATTTTGGCGTGTCCAGCTGGTGGTTCTGGGGAGTGGAGCAGGTGGTTCTGGCATACTCGGCAGGTGGTACCGGCGTGTCCGGAACATGGTTCTGGCAAGTCTGAGAGGTGGTTCCGGCATGCCCGGGAGGTGATTCCGGAGTGTTCACCAAGTGATTCTGGCGTAGCTGGCAGGTGATTTTGCATGTCCGGTGGTGGTTCCGGCGAGTCAAGCCGGTGGTTCCGGCGTGTCCGGCAGGTGGTTCAGGCGGGTCAGGCAGGTGGTTTCGGTCGGTTCGGGGTGTGGTTCCGGCATCTCAGGCACATGGTTCTGGCACGTCTGAGAGGTGGTTCCGGCCGGCCCGACAGGTGTTTCCGGAGCGTCCGCAAAGTGGTTCTGGCGTAGCTGGCAGGTGATGTTGGCGTGACGGGCAGGTGGTTCCAGCAAGCCCGGCACGTGATTCCGGAGTGTCTGCCGTGTGGTTCTGGCGTAGCCGGCAGGTGATTTTGGCCTGTCCAGCAGGTGGTTCCAGCGAGCTCGGCAGGTGGTACCGGCATGTCCGGAACATGGTTCTGGCACGTCTGAGAGATGGTTCCGGCATGCACGGCAGGTGGTTCCGGAGTGTCTGCCGAGTGGTTCTGGCGTAGCCGGCAGGTGATTTTGGCGTGTCCAGCTGGTGGTTCTGGGGACTGGAGCAGGTGGTTCCGCCATACTCGGCAGGTGGTACCGGCATGTCCGGAACATGGTTCTGGCAAGTCTTAGAGGTGGTTCCGGCATGCCCTGGAGGTGATTCCGGAGTGTTCGCCAAGTGATTCTGGCGTAGCCGGCAGGTGATTTTGCATGTCCGGTGGTGGTTCCGGCGAGTCGAGCCGGTGGTTCCGGCGTGTCCGGCAGGTGGTTCCGGTCTGTCCGGCAGGTGGTTCTGGCGTGCCCGGCACGAGGTTCTGGCACGTCTGAGAGGTGGTTCCGGCATGCCCGGCAGGTGATTCCGGAGTGTTCGCCAAGTGGTTCTGGCGTAGCCGGCAGGTGATTTTGGCGTCCAGCAGGTTGTTCCTGCGAGCTCGGCAGGTGGTACCGGCGTGTCCGGAACATGGTTCTGGCACGTCTGAGACATGGTTCCGTCATGCCCGGCAGGTGATTCAGGAGTGTCCGGCATGTGGTTCTGGCAGCTCTGAGAGGTTGTTCCGGCATGCCTTACATGTGATTCCCGAGTGTCTCTCGAGTGGTTGTGGCGTAGCCGGCAGGTGATTTTGGCGGGTCCAGCAGGTGGTTCCGGCGAGCTCGGCAGGTGGTACCGGCGTGTCCGGAACATGGTTCTGGCACGTCTGAGAGATGGTTCCGGCATGCCCGGCAGGTGATTCCGGAGTGTCCGGCATGTGGTTCTGGCACCTCTGAGAGGTGGTTCCGGCATGCCCGGCAGGTGGTTCCGGAGTGTCGGCAGAGTGGTTCTGGCGTAGCCGGCAGGTGCTTCTGGCGTGTCCAGCAGGTGGTTCTGGGGAGTGGAGCAGGTGGTTTCGGAATACTCGGCAGGTGGTACCGGCGTGTCCGGAACATGGTTCTGGCAAGTCTGAGATGTGGTTCCGGCATGCCCGGCAGGTGATTCCAGAGTGTTCGCCAAGTGGTTCTGGTGTAGCCGGCAGGTGATTTTGCATGTCCGGCGGTGGTTCCGGCGAGTCGAGCCGGTGGTTCCGGCATGTCCGGCAGGTTGTTCCGGTCTGTCCGGCAGGTGGTTCTGCAGTGTCCGGCACGAGGTTCTGGCACGTCTGAGAGGTGGTTCCGGCATGCCCGACAGGTGATTCCGGAGTGTCCGCCACGTGGTTCTGGCGTACCCGGCAGGTGATTTTGGCGTGTCTGGCAGGTGTGTTTTGCAAGTCGAGCATGTGGCTCAGGCATGCTCAGCAGGTGCTTCCGGCGTGTCCGGCACGTGGTTCTGGTGTGTCTGAGAGCTGGTTCTGGCATGTCCGGCAGATGATTCCTGAGTGTCCCCCAAGTGGTTCTGGCATAGCCGGCAGGTGATTTTGGCGTGTCCAGCAGGTGGTTCCTGCGAGCTCGGCAGGTGGTACCGGCGTGTCCGGAACATGGTTTTGGCACGTCTGAGAGATTGTTCTGGTATGCCCGGCAGGTGATTCCGGAGTGTCCGGCATGTGGTTCTGGCACCTCTGAGAGGTGGTTCCGGAATGCCTGACATGTGATTCCAGAGTGTCTGCTGAGTGGTTCTGGCGTAGCCGGAAGGTGATTTTGGCGTGTCCAGCAGGTGGATCCGGCGAGCTCGGCAGGTGGTACCAGCGTGTCCGGAACATGGTTCTGGCACGTCTGAGAGATGGTTCCGGCATGCCCGGCAGGTGATTCCGGAGTGTCCGGCATGTGGTTCTGGCACCTCTGAGAGGTTGTTCCGGCATGCCTTACATGTGATTCCCGAGGGTCTCTCGAGTGGTTGTGGCGTAGCCGGCAGGTGATTTTGGCGTGTCCAGCAGGTGGTTCCGGCGAGCTCGGCAGGTGGTACCGGCGTGTCCGGAACATGGTTCTGGCACGTCTGAGAGATGGTTCCGGCATGCCCGCCAGGTGATTGCGGAGTGTTCGCCAAGTGGTTCTGGCGTAGCCGGCAGGTCATTTTGCATGTCCAGCGGTGGTTCCGGCGAGTCGAGCCGGTGGTTCCGGCGTGTCCGGCAGGTGGTTCTGGCTTGACCGGCACGAGGTTCTGGCACGTCTGAGAGTTGGTTCCGGCATGCCCGACAGGTGATTCCGGAGTGTCCGCCACATGGTTCTGGCGTACCCGGCAGGTGATTTTGGCGTATCTGGCAGGTGTTTCTTGCAAGTCGAGCATTTGGGTCAGGCATGCTCAGCACGTGCTTCCGGCGTGTCCGACACGTGGTTCTGGTGTGTCTGAGAGCTGGTTCTGGCATGTCAGGCAGATGATTCCGGAGTGTCCACCAAGTGGTTGTGGCATACCCGGCAGGTGATTTTAGTGTGTCAGGTAGGTGGTTCCAGCGAGTCGAGTAGGTGCTTCCGGCGTGCTCGGAATGTGGTTCAGGAGGGTCTGGCAGGTGGTTTCGGTCTGTTCGGGGTGTGGTTCCTGCATCTCAGTAACTTGGTTCTGGCACGTCTCATAGGTGGTTCCGGCAGGTCCAGCAGGTGTTTGCCGTCTGTCCATGTCTTGGTTCTGGCATGCCCGCAAGGTGTCCTGGAGTGTCCACCAAGTGGGTTTGGCGTAGCCGGCATATGATTTTGGCCTTTGAGGCAGGCGGTTCCGGCATGTCCAGCAGGTGGTTCCGGCGAGCTCGGCAGGTGCTTCCGGTCTCTCCGGCACGTGGTTGTGGCACGTCTGAGAGATGGTTCCGGCAATCCCGGCAGGTGATTCCAGAGTGTCCGGCATGTGGTTGTCTCACCTCTGAGAGGTGGTTCCGGCATGCCCGGCAGGTGATTTCGGAGTGTTCGCCAAGTCGTTCTGGCGTAGCCGGCAGGTGATTTGCATGTCCGGCAATGGTTCCGGCGAGTCGAGCCGGTGGTTCCGGCGTGTCCGGCAGGTGGATCCGGTCTGTCCAGCAGGTGGTTCTGGTGTGTCCGGCACGAGGTTCTGGCACGTCTGAGAGGTTGTGTCGCCATGCACTTCACGTGATTCCGGCGTGTCCGCCAAGTGGTTCTGGTGTAGCGGGCAGGTGATTTTGGCGTGTCCGGTATGTGGGACCTGTGAGTCAAGCAGGTGGTTCCGGCGAGTGTTTCCTGTGTTTCCGGTCTGTCCGGGAGATGGTTCCGGCCTGTCCGGCACGTGCTTCTGGCACTTCTGAGAGGTTGTGCTGGCATGCCCGGCAGGTGATTCTGTAGTGTCCGCCAAGTGGTTCTGGCGTAGCCGGCAGGTGATTTTGGCGTGTCCGGCAGGTGGTTCCAGCAAGCCAGGCTGGTGATTCCGAAGAGTTCACCAAATGGTTGTGGCGTAGCCAGCAGGTGATTTTGGCGTGTCCAGCAGGTGGTTTTGGCGAGTTGAGCAGGTGGTTCCGGCGAGCTCGTCAGGTGGTACCGGCGTGTCCGGAACATGGTTCTGGCACGCCTGAGAGATGGTTCCGGTTTGCCTGGCAGGTGATTCCGGAGTGTCCGGCATGTGGTTCTGGCACCTCTGAGAGGTGGTTCCGGCATGCCCGGCAGGTGGTTCCGGAGTGTCTGCCGAGTGGTTCTGGCGTAGTGGGCAGGTGATTCTGGCGTGTCCAGCAGGTGGTTCTGGGGAGTGGATCAGCTGGTTCCGGCATACTCGGCAGGTGGTACCGGCGTGTCCGGAACATGGTTCTGGCAGGTCTGAGAGGTGGTTCCGGGATGCCCGACAGGTGATTCCGGAGTGTTCGCCAAGTGGTTCTGGCGTAGCCGGCAGGTCATTTTGCATCTCCGGCGGTCGTTCCGGCGAGTCGAGCCGGTGGTTCCGGCGTAGCCGGCCGTTGATTTTGGCGTGTCCACTAGGTGGTTCTGGGGAGTGGATCAGCTGGTTCCGGCATACTGGGCAGGTGGTACCGGCGTTTCCAGAACATGGTTCTGGCAAGTCTGAGAGGTGGTTGCGGCATGCCCGTCAGGTGATTCCGGAGCATCTGCCAAGTTTTTCTGGCGTACCCGGCAGGTGATTTTGGCATGTCCGACAGGTGTTTCTTGCGAGTCGAGCAGGTGGCTCAGGCATGCTCAGCTGGTGCTTCCGGCATCTCTGGCACGTGGTTCTGGTGTGTCTGAGAGCTGGTTCTGGCATGTCCGGCAGATGATTCCGGAGTGTCCACCAAGTGGTTCTGGTATACCTGGCAGGTGATTTTGGCGTGTCAGGAAGGTGGTTCCGGCTAGTTGAGCAGGTGGATCAGGCGTGCTCGCCAGGGGGTTCAGGCGGGTCTGGCAGGTGGTTTCGGTCTGTTCGGGGTGTGGTTCCGGCATCTCAGGCACAAGGTTCTGGCACGTATGAGAGGTGGTTCCGGCTGGCCCGACAGGTGTTTCCGGATTGTCTGTCAAGTGGTTTTGGCGTAGCTGAAAGGTGATGTTGGCGTGACCGGCAGGTGGTTCCAGCCAGCCCGGCAGGTGATTCCGGAGTGTCTGCCGAGTGGTTCTGGCGTAGCTGGCAGGTGATTTTGGCGTGTCCAGCAGGTGGTTTTGGCGAGTCGAGCAGGTGGTTCTGGCATGCTCGGCAGGTGCTTCCGGTGTCATTGGCATGTGGTTCCGGCATGTCTGAGAGGTGGTACCGGCATGCCCGGCAGTTGATTTCGGAGTGTTCGCCAAGTCGTTCTGGCGTAGCCGGCAGGTGATTTGCATGTCCGGCAATGGTTCCGGCGAGTCGAGCCGGTGGTTCCGGCGTGTCCGGCAGGTGGTTCCTCTCTGTCCAGCAGGTGGTTCTGGTGTGTCCGGCACGAGGTTCTGGCACGTCTGAGAGGTTGTGTCGCCATGCACTTCACGTGATTCCGGCTTGTCCGCCAAGTGGTTCTGGTGTAGCGGGCAGGTGATTATGGCGTGTCCGGCATGTGGGACCGGTGAGTCAAGCAAGTGGTTCCGGCGAGTGTTTCCTGTGTTTCCGGTCTGTCCGGGAGATGGTTCCGGCCTGTCCGGCACGTGCTTCTGGCACTTCTGAGAGGTTGTGCTGGCATGCCCGGCAGGTGATTCTGGAGTGTCCGCCAAGTGGTTGTGGTGTAGCCGGCAGGTGATTTTGGCGTGTCCGGCAGGTGGTTCTGGGGAGTGGATCAGGCACTTCCGGCATTCTCGGAAGGTGCTTCCGCTGTCTCCGGCATGTGGTTGTGGCACCTCTGAGAGGTGGTTCCAGCATGCCCGGCAGGTGATTCCGGAGTGTCCGACAAGTGGTTGTAGCGTAGCCGGGTGGTGATTCTGGCGTGTCCAGCATGTGGTTCTGGTGAGTCAAGCAGGTAGTTCCGGCATGTCCGGCAGGTGGTTCCGGTCTGTCCTGGAGGTGGTTCCGGAGTGTCTGCCGAGCGGTTCTGGTGTAGCTGGCAGGTGATTTTGGCGTGTCCAGCAGGTGGTTCTGGGGAGTGGAGAAGGTGTTTCCGGCATACTCGGCAGGTGGTTCCGGCGTGTCCGGCAAATGGTTCTGGCACGTCTGAGAGGTGGTTCCGGCATGCCCGGCAGGTGATTCCAGAGTGTATGGCATGTGGTTCTGGCACCTCTGAGACGTGGATCCGGAATGCCTGGCATGTGATTCTGGAGTGTCTGCCGAGTGGTTCTGGTGTAGCCGGCAGGTGATTTTGGCGTGTCCCGCTGGTGGTTCAGGCGACATCAGCAGGTGGTTCCGACGTGCTCTGCAGGTGCTTCCGGCGTCTCTGGCACGTGCTTCTGTCACTTCTGAGAGGTGGTTCCGGTCTTACGGGGAGGGGGTCCGGTGTCTCCAGCACGTTGTTCTGGCACGTCTGAGAGGAGGTTCTATGATGCCCGGCAGGTGATTCCAGAGAGTCCACCAAGTGGTTTTGGCGTAGCCGGAAGGTGATTTTGGCATGTCCGGCAGGTGGTTCAGACGAGTCGAGCAGGTGGTTCCGGCGTGCTCGGCAGGTGCTTGCGGAGTGCTCGCCAAGTGGTTCTGGCATAGCCGGCAGGTGATGTTGGCGTGACCGGCAGGTGGTTCCAGGAAGCCGGACAGGTGATTCCGGAGTGTCTGCCGAGTGGTTCTGGCGTACCCGGCAGGTGATTTTGGCGTGTCCAGCAGGTGGTTCCGGCGAGCTCGGCAGGTGGTACCGGCGTGTCCGGAACATGGTTCTGGCAAGTCTGAGAGGTGGTTCCGGCATGCCCGACAGGTGATTCCGGAGTGTTCGCCAAGTGGTTCTGGCGTAGCCGGCAGGTCATTTTGCATGTCCAGCGGTGGTTCCGGCAAATCGAGCCGGTGGTTCCGGCATAGCCGGCAGTTGATTTTGGCGTGTCCACTAGTTGGTTCTGGGGAGTGGATCAGCTGGTTCCGGCATACTCTGCATGTGGTACCGGCGTGTCCAGAACATGGTTCTGGCAAGTCTGAGAGGTGGTTCCGGCATGCCCGACAGGTGATTCCGGAGCGTCCGCCAAGTGTTTCTGGCGTACCCGGCAGGTGATTTTGGCATGTCCGACAGTTGTTTCTTGCGAGTCGAGCAGGTGGCTCAGGCATGCTCAGCTGGTGCTTCCGGCGTCTCTGTCACGTGGTTCTGGTGTGTCTGAGAGCTGGTTCTGGCATGTCCGGCAGATGATTCCGGAGTGTCCACTAAGTGGTTGTGGCATACCCGGCAGGTGATTTTAGCGTGTCAAGTAGGTGGTTCCGGCGAGTCGAGTAGGTGGTTCCGGCTTGCTCGGCAGGTGGTTCAGGCGGGTCTGGCAGGTGGTTTCGGTCTGTTCGGGGTGTTGTTCCGGCATCTCAGGCACATGGTTCTGGCACGTCTGATACGTGGTTCCGGCCGGCCCGACAGGTGTTTCCATGGTGTCCGCCAAGTGGTTCTGGAGTAGCCGGCAGGTGATTTTGGCGTGTCCGGCAGGTGGTTCCAGCAAGCCAGGCTGGTGATTCCGAAGAGTTCACCAAATGGTTGTGGCGTAGCCGGCAGGTGATTTTGGCGTGTCCAGCAGGTGGTTTTGGCGAGTCGAGCAGGTGGTCCTGGCGTGCTCGGCAGGTGCTTCCGGTGTCACTGGCATGTGGTTCCGGCATGTCTGAGACGTGGTTCCGCCATGCCCGGCAGGTGATTCCGGAGTGTTCGCCAAGTGGTTCTGGCGTAGCCGGCAGGTGATTTTGCATGTCCGGCAATGGTCCGGCGAGTCGAGCCGCTGGTTCCGGCATGTCCAGAAGGTGGTTCCGGCATGCCCGGCAGGTGATTCCGGAGTGTCCGGCATGTGGTTCTGGCACCTCTGAGAGGTGGTTCCGGCATGCCCGGCAGGTGATACCGGAGTGGCCGGCATTTGGTTCTGGCACCTCTGAGATGTGGTTCCGGAATGCCTGGCATGTGATTCCCGAGTGTCTGCCGAGTGGTTCTGGCGTAGCCGGCAGGTGATTTTGGCGTGTCCAGCAGGTGGTTCCGGCGAGCTCGGCAGGTGGTTCCGGCATGTCCGGAACATGGTTCTGGCAAGTCTGAGAGATGGTCCCGGCATGCCCGGCAGGTGATTCCGGAGTGTCCGGCATGTGGTTCTGGCACATCTGAGAGGTGGTTCCGGCATGCCCGGCAGGTGGTTACGGAGTGTCTGCCGAGTGGTTCTGGCGTAGCCGGCAGGTGATTTTGCATGTCCGGCAATGGTTCTGGCGTGTCGAGCCGGTGGTTCCGGAATGTCCGGCAGGTGGTTCCGTATGTCCGGCAGGTGTTTCCGGCATGCCCTGCATGTGATTCTGGAGTGTCCGGCATGTGGTTCTGGCACCTCTGAGAGGTGGTTCCGGAATGCCTGGCCTATGATTCCGGAGTGTCTGCCGAGTGGTTCTGGCGTAGCCGGCAGTTGATTTTGGCCTGTCCACTAGGTGGTTCTGGGGAGTAGATCAGCTGGTTCCGGCATACTCGGCAGGTGGTACCGGCGTGTCCAGAACATGGTTCTGGCAAGTCTGAGAGGCGGTTCCGGCATGCCCGACAGGTGATTCCGGAGTGTTCGCCAAGTGGTTCTGGCGTAGCCGGCAGGTCATTTTGCATGTCCAGCGGTGGTTCCGGCGAGTCGAGCCGGTGGTTCCGGCGTGTCCGGCAGGTGGTTCTGGCTTGACCGGCACGAGGTTCTGGCACGTCTGAGAGTTGGTTCCGGCATGCCCGACAGGTGATTCCGGAGTGTCCGCCACATGGTTCTGGCGTACCCGGCAGGTGATTTTGGCGTATCTGGCAGGTGTTTCTTGCAAGTCGAGCATTTGGGTCAGGCATGCTCAGCACGTGCTTCCGGCGTGTCCGACACGTGGTTCTGGTGTGTCTGAGAGCTGGTTCTGGCATGTCAGGCAGATGATTCCGGAGTGTCCACCAAGTGGTTGTGGCATACCCGGCAGGTGATTTTAGTGTGTCAGGTAGGTGGTTCCAGCGAGTCGAGTAGGTGCTTCCGGCGTGCTCGGAATGTGGTTCAGGAGGGTCTGGCAGGTGGTTTCGGTCTGTTCGGGGTGTGGTTCCTGCATCTCAGTAACTTGGTTCTGGCACGTCTCATAGGTGGTTCCGGCAGGTCCAGCAGGTGTTTGCCGTCTGTCCATGTCTTGGTTCTGGCATGCCCGCAAGGTGTCCTGGAGTGTCCACCAAGTGGGTTTGGCGTAGCCGGCATATGATTTTGGCCTTTGAGGCAGGCGGTTCCGGCATGTCCAGCAGGTGGTTCCGGCGAGCTCGGCAGGTGCTTCCGGTCTCTCCGGCACGTGGTTGTGGCACGTCTGAGAGATGGTTCCGGCAATCCCGGCAGGTGATTCCAGAGTGTCCGGCATGTGGTTGTCTCACCTCTGAGAGGTGGTTCCGGCATGCCCGGCAGGTGATTTCGGAGTGTTCGCCAAGTCGTTCTGGCGTAGCCGGCAGGTGATTTGCATGTCCGGCAATGGTTCCGGCGAGTCGAGCCGGTGGTTCCGGCGTGTCCGGCAGGTGGATCCGGTCTGTCCAGCAGGTGGTTCTGGTGTGTCCGGCACGAGGTTCTGGCACGTCTGAGAGGTTGTGTCGCCATGCACTTCACGTGATTCCAGCGTGTCCGCCAAGTGGTTCTGGTGTAGCGGGCAGGTGATTTTGGCGTGTCCGGTATGTGGGACCTGTGAGTCAAGCAGGTGGTTCCGGCGAGTGTTTCCTGTGTTTCCGGTCTGTCCGGGAGATGGTTCCGGCCTGTCCGGCACGTGCTTCTGGCACTTCTGAGAGGTTGTGCTGGCATGCCCGGCAGGTGATTCTGTAGTGTCCGCCAAGTGGTTCTGGCGTAGCCGGCAGGTGATTTTGGCGTGTCCGGCAGGTGGTTCCAGCAAGCCAGGCTGGTGATTCCGAAGAGTTCACCAAATGGTTGTGGCGTAGCCAGCAGGTGATTTTGGCGTGTCCAGCAGGTGGTTTTGGCGAGTTGAGCAGGTGGTTCCGGCGAGCTCGTCAGGTGGTACCGGCGTGTCCGGAACATGGTTCTGGCACGCCTGAGAGATGGTTCCGGTTTGCCTGGCAGGTGATTCCGGAGTGTCCGGCATGTGGTTCTGGCACCTCTGAGAGGTGGTTCCGGCATGCCCGGCAGGTGGTTCCGGAGTGTCTGCCGAGTGGTTCTGGCGTAGTGGGCAGGTGATTCTGGCGTGTCCAGCAGGTGGTTCTGGGGAGTGGATCAGCTGGTTCCGGCATACTCGGCAGGTGGTACCGGCGTGTCCGGAACATGGTTCTGGCAGGTCTGAGAGGTGGTTCCGGGATGCCCGACAGGTGATTCCGGAGTGTTCGCCAAGTGGTTCTGGCGTAGCCGGCAGGTCATTTTGCATCTCCGGCGGTCGTTCCGGCGAGTCGAGCCGGTGGTTCCGGCGTAGCCGGCCGTTGATTTTGGCGTGTCCACTAGGTGGTTCTGGGGAGTGGATCAGCTGGTTCCGGCATACTGGGCAGGTGGTACCGGCGTTTCCAGAACATGGTTCTGGCAAGTCTGAGAGGTGGTTGCGGCATGCCCGTCAGGTGATTCCGGAGCATCTGCCAAGTTTTTCTGGCGTACCCGGCAGGTGATTTTGGCATGTCCGACAGGTGTTTCTTGCGAGTCGAGCAGGTGGCTCAGGCATGCTCAGCTGGTGCTTCCGGCATCTCTGGCACGTGGTTCTGGTGTGTCTGAGAGCTGGTTCTGGCATGTCCGGCAGATGATTCCGGAGTGTCCACCAAGTGGTTCTGGTATACCTGGCAGGTGATTTTGGCGTGTCAGGAAGGTGGTTCCGGCTAGTTGAGCAGGTGGATCAGGCGTGCTCGCCAGGGGGTTCAGGCGGGTCTGGCAGGTGGTTTCGGTCTGTTCGGGGTGTGGTTCCGGCATCTCAGGCACAAGGTTCTGGCACGTATGAGAGGTGGTTCCGGCTGGCCCGACAGGTGTTTCCGGATTGTCTGTCAAGTGGTTTTGGCGTAGCTGAAAGGTGATGTTGGCGTGACCGGCAGGTGGTTCCAGCCAGCCCGGCAGGTGATTCCGGAGTGTCTGCCGAGTGGTTCTGGCGTAGCTGGCAGGTGATTTTGGCGTGTCCAGCAGGTGGTTTTGGCGAGTCGAGCAGGTGGTTGTGGCATGCTCGGCAGGTGCTTCTGGTGTCATTGGCATGTGGTTCCGGCATGTCTGAGAGGTGGTTCCGCCATGCCCGGCAGGTGATTCCGGAGTGTTCGCCAAGTGGTTCTGGCGTAGCCGGCAGGTGATTTTGCAAGTCCGGCAATGGTTCCGGCGAGTCGAGCTGGTGGTTCCGGCATGTCCGGCAGGTCGTTCCGGCAAGCCCGGCAGGTGATTCCGGAGTGTCCGGCATGTGGTTCTGGCAACTCTGAGAGGTGGTTCCGGCATGCCCGGCAGGTGATACCGTAGTCTCCGGCATTTGGTTCTGGCACCTCTGAAAGGTGGTTCCGGAATGCCTGGCATGTGATTCCGGAGTGTCTGCCGAGTGGTTCAGGCATATCCGGCAGGTGATTTTGGCGTGTCCAGCAGGTGGTTCCGGCGAGCTCGGCAGGTGGTTACGGCATGTCCGGAACATAGTTCTGGCACGTCTGAGAGGTGGTTCCGGCATGCCCGACAGGTGATTCCGGAGTGTTCGCCAAGTGGTTCTGGCGTAGCCGGCAGGTCACTTTGCATGTCCGGCGGTCGTTCCGGCGAGTCGTGCCGGTGGTTCCGGCATAGCCAGCAGTTGATTTTGGCGTGTCCACCAGGTGGTTCTGGGGAGTGGATCAGCTGGTTCCGGCATACTCGGCAGGTGGTACCGGCGTGTCCAGAACATGGTTCTGGCAAGTCTGAGAGGTGGTTCCGGCACGCCCGACAGGTGATTCCGGAGCGTCCGCCAAGTTTTTCTGGCGTACCCGGCAGGTGATTTTGGCATGTCCGACAGGTGTTTCTTGCGAGTCGAGCAGGTGGCTCAGGCATGCTCAGCTGGTGCTTCCGGCATCTCTGGCACGTGGTTCTGGTGTGTCTGAGAGCTGGTTCTGGCATGTCCGGCAGATGATTCCGGAGTGTCCACCAAGTGGTTCTGGCATACCCACCAGGTGATTTTGGCGTGTCAGGAAGGTGGTTGCGGCTAGTTGAGCAGTTGGATCAGGCGTGCTCGCCAGGGTGTTCAGGCGGGTTTGGCTGGTGTTTTCGCTGTGTTCCGGTTGTGGTTCCGGCATCTCAGGCACATGGTTCTGGCACGTCAGAGAGGTGGTTCCAGCCGACCGAAAGGTGTTTCCGGAGTGTCCGCAAATTGGTTCTGGCGTAGCTGGCAGGTGATGTTGGCGTGACTGGCAGGTGGTTCCAGCCAGCCCGGCAGGTGATTCCGAAGAGTTCACCAAATGGTTGTGGCGTAGCCGGCAGGTGATTTTGGCGTGTCCAGAAGGTGGTTCTGGGGAGTGGAGCAGGTGGTTCCGGCATACTCGGCAAGTGGTTCCGGCGTGTCCGGCACATGGTTCTGGCACGTCTGAGAGGTGGTTCCGGCATGCCCGGCAGGTGATCCCGGAGAGTCCTCCAAGTGGTTCTGGCATACCCCGCAGTTGTTTCTGGTGTGTCCGGCAGGTGGCTCTGGTGAGTCGAGCAGGTGGTTCCGGCGTGCTCGGCAGGTGGTTCTGGCAGGTCCGGCAAGTGTTTGCCGTCTGTCCATGACGTGGTTCTGGCATGCCCGCAAGTTGATTATGGAGTGTCCACCAAGTGGTTTTGGCGTAGCTGGCATATGATTTTGGCCTCTGAGGCAGGTGGTTCCGCCATGTCCAGCAGGTGGTTCCGGCGAGCTCGGAAGGTGCTTCCGGTCTCTCTGGCAAGTGGTTGTGGCACGTCTGAGAGATGGTTCCGGAATGCCTGGCATGTGATTCCGGAGTGTCTGCCGAGTGGTTCTGACGTAGCCGGCAGTTGATTTTGGCATGTCCACTAGGTGGTTCTGGGGAGTGGATAAGCTGGTTCCGGCATACTCGGCAGGTGGTACCGGCGTGTCCAGAACATGGTTCTGGCAAGTCTGAGAGGTGGTTCCGGCATGGCCGACAGGTGGTTCCGGTCTGTACGGCTGGTGGTTCTGGGGTGTCCGGCACGAGGTTCTGGCACGTCTGAGAGGTTGTGTCAGCATGCCATTCACGTGATTCCGGCTTGTCCGCCAAGCGGTTCAGGTGTAGCGGGCAGGTGATTTTGGCGTGTCCGGCAGGTGGGACGGGTGAGTCCAGCAGGTGGTTCCGGCGATTGTTTCCTGTGTTTCCGGTCTGTCCGGGAGATGGTTCCGGCCTGTCCGGCACATGCTTCTGGCACTTCTGAGAGGTGTGCTGGTATGCCCGGCAGGTGATTCTGGAGTGTCCGCCGAGTGGTTCTGGCATAGCTGGCAGGTGATATCGGCGTGTCCGGCAGGTGGTTCTGGGGTGTGGATCAGGAACTTCCGGCATTCTCGGCAGGTGCTTCCGCCGTCTCCAGCATGTGGTGGTGGCACCTCTGAGAGGTGGTTCCAGCATGCTCTCCAGGTGATTTTGGCGTGTCTGGCAGGTGTTTCTTGCAAGTCGAGCATGTGGCTCAGGCATGCTCAGCAGGTGCTTCCGGTGTGTCCGGCACGTGGTTCTGGTGTGTCTGAGAGCTGGTTCTGGCATGTCCGGCAGATTATTCCGGAGTGTCCACCAAGTGGTTGTGTCATACCCGGCAGGTGATTTTGGCGTGTCAGGTAGGTGGTTCCGGTGATTCGTGTAGTTGGTTCCGGCGTGCTCGGCAGGTGGTTCAGGCGGGTCTGGCAGGTGGTTTCGGTCTGTTCGGGGTGTGGTTCCGGCATCTCAGGCACATGGTTCTGGCACGTCTGATAGGTGGTTCCGGCCGGCCCGACAGGTGTTTCCATGGAGTCCGCCAAGTGGTTCTGGCATAGCTGGCAGGTGATGTTGGCGTGACCGGCAGGTGGTTCCAGCCAGCCCGGCAGGTGATTCCGAAGTGTTCACCAAATGGTTGTGGCGTAGCCTGCAGGTGATGTTGGCATGTTCAGCAGGTGGTTTTGGCGAGTCGAGCAGGTGGTTCTGGCGTGCTCGGCAGGTGCTTCCGGTGTCATTGGCATGTGGTTCCGGCATGTCTGAGAGGTGGTACCGGCATGCCCGGCAGTTGATTTCGGAGTGTTCGCCAAGTGGTTCTGGCGTAGCCGGCAGGTGATTTGCATGTCCGGCAATGGTTCCGGCGAGTCGAGCCGGTGGTTCCGGCGTGTCCGGCAGGTGGTTCCTCTCTGTCCAGCAGGTGGTTCTGGTGTGTCCGGCACGAGGTTCTGGCACGTCTGAGAGGTTGTGTCGCCATGCACTTCACGTGATTCCGGCTTGTCCGCCAAGTGGTTCTGGTGTAGCGGGCAGGTGATTATGGCGTGTCCGGCATGTGGGACCGGTGAGTCAAGCAAGTGGTTCCGGCGAGTGTTTCCTGTGTTTCCGGTCTGTCCGGGAGATGGTTCCGGCCTGTCCGGCACGTGCTTCTGGCACTTCTGAGAGGTTGTGCTGGCATGCCCGGCAGGTGATTCTGGAGTGTCCGCCAAGTGGTTGTGGTGTAGCCGGCAGGTGATTTTGGCGTGTCCGGCAGGTGGTTCTGGGGAGTGGATCAGGCACTTCCGGCATTCTCGGAAGGTGCTTCCGCTGTCTCCGGCATGTGGTTGTGGCACCTCTGAGAGGTGGTTCCAGCATGCCCGGCAGGTGATTCCGGAGTGTCCGACAAGTGGTTGTAGCGTAGCCGGGTGGTGATTCTGGCGTGTCCAGCATGTGGTTCTGGTGAGTCAAGCAGGTAGTTCCGGCATGTCCGGCAGGTGGTTCCGGTCTGTCCTGGAGGTGGTTCCGGAGTGTCTGCCGAGCGGTTCTGGTGTAGCTGGCAGGTGATTTTGGCGTGTCCAGCAGGTGGTTCTGGGGAGTGGAGAAGGTGTTTCCGGCATACTCGGCAGGTGGTTCCGGCGTGTCCGGCAAATGGTTCTGGCACGTCTGAGAGGTGGTTCCGGCATGCCCGGCAGGTGATTCCAGAGTGTATGGCATGTGGTTCTGGCACCTCTGAGACGTGGATCCGGAATGCCTGGCATGTGATTCTGGAGTGTCTGCCGAGTGGTTCTGGTGTAGCCGGCAGGTGATTTTGGCGTGTCCCGCTGGTGGTTCAGGCGACATCAGCAGGTGGTTCCGACGTGCTCTGCAGGTGCTTCCGGCGTCTCTGGCACGTGCTTCTGTCACTTCTGAGAGGTGGTTCCGGTCTTACGGGGAGGGGGTCCGGTGTCTCCAGCACGTTGTTCTGGCACGTCTGAGAGGAGGTTCTATGATGCCCGGCAGGTGATTCCAGAGAGTCCACCAAGTGGTTTTGGCGTAGCCGGAAGGTGATTTTGGCAAGTCCGGCAGGTGGTTCAGACGAGTCGAGCAGGTGGTTCCGGCGTGCTCGGCAGGTGCTTGCGGAGTGCTCGCCAAGTGGTTCTGGCGTAGCCGGCAGGTGATGTTGGCGTGACCGGCAGGTGGTTCCAGGAAGCCGGACAGGTGATTCCGGAGTGTCTGCCGAGTGGTTCTGGCGTACCCGGCAGGTGATTTTGGCGTGTCCAGCAGGTGGTTTTGCCGAGTCGAGCAGGTGGTTCTGGAGTGCTCGGCAGGTGCTTCCGGAGTGTCCGGCATGTGGTTCTGGCACCTCTGAGAGGTGTTTCCGGCATGCCCGACAGGTGATACTGGAGTGTCTGCCACATGGTTCTGGTGTACCCGGCTGGTGATTTTTGCATGTCCGAGAGGTGTTTCTTGCTAGTCTAGCAGGTGGCTCAGGCATGCTCAGCTGGTGTTTCCGGCGTCTCTGGCACGTGGTTCTGGTGTGTCTGAGAGCTGGTTCTGGCATGTCCGGCAGATGATTCCGGACTGTCCACCAAGTGGTTCTGGTAGATCTGGCAGGTGATTTTGGCATGTCAGGAAGGTGGTTCCGGCTAGTTGAACAGGTGGATCAGGCGTGCTCGCCAGCGGGTTCAGGCGGGTCTGGCAGGTGGTTTCGGTCTGTTCGGGGAGTGGTCCCGGCATCTCAGGCACATGGTTCTGAACACGTCTGAGAGGTGGTTCCGGCCGGCCCGACAGGTGTTTCCGGAGTGTCCGCCAAGTGGTTCTGGAGGTCCTGAAAGGTGATGTTGGCGTGACCGGCAGGTGGTTCCAGCCAGCCCGGCAGGTTATTCCGGAGTGTCTGCCGAGTAGTTCTGGCATAGCCGGCAGGTGATTTTGGCGTGTACAGCAGGTGGTTCCGGCGAGCTCGGCAGGTGGTACCGGCGTGTCCGGAACATGGTTCTGGCAAGTCTGAGAGGTGGTTCCGGCATGCCCGACAGGTGATTCCGGAGTGTTCGCCAAGTGGTTCTGGCGTAGCCGGCAGGTCATTTGGCATGTCCAGCGGTGGTTCCGGCAAGTCGAGCCGGTGGTTCCGGCATGCCCGACAGGTGATTCCGGAGCGTCCGCCAAGTGTTTCTGGCGTACCCGGCAGGTGATTTTGGCATGTCCGACAGTTGTTTCTTGCGAGTCGAGCAGGTGGCTCAGGCATGCTCAGCTGGTGCTTCCGGCGTCTCTGTCACGTGGTTCTGGTGTGTCTGAGAGCTGGTTCTGGCATGTCCGGCAGATGATTCCGGACTGTCCACCAAGTGGTTCTGGTAGACCTTGCAGGTGATTTTGGCGTGTCAGGAAGGTGGTTCCGGCTAGTTGAGCAGGTGGATCAGGCGTGCTCGCCAGGGGTTTCAGGCGAGTCTGGCAGGTTGTTTCGGTCTGTTCGGGGTGTGGTTCCGGCATATCAGGCACATGGTTCTGGCACGTCTGATACGTGATTCCGGCCGGCCCGACAGGTTTTTCCGGAGTGTCCGCCAAGTGGTTCTGGCGTACCTGAAGGTGATGTTGGCGCGACCAGCAGGTGGTTCCAGCCAGCCCGGCAGGTGATTCCGGAGTGTCTGCCGAGTGGTTCTGGCGTAGCCGGCAGGTGATTTTGGCGTGTCCAGCGGGTGGTTTTGGCGACTCGAGAAGGTGGTTCTGGCGTGCACGGCAGGTGCTTCCGCTGTCATTGGCATGTGGTTCAGGCATGTCTGAGAGGTGGTTCCGGCATGCCCGGCAGGTGATTCCGGAGTGTTCGCCAAGTGGTTCTGGCATAGCCGGCAGGTGATTTTGCATGTCCGGAAATGGTTCCAGCGAGTCGAGCCGGTGGTTCCAGCATGTCCGGCACGTGGTTCCGGCATGCCCGGCATGTGGTTCCGGCATGCCAGGCAGGTGATTCCGGAGTGTCCGGCATGTGGTTCTGGCACCTCTGAGAGGTGGTTCCGGCATGCCCGGGAGGTGATACCGGAGTGTCCGGCATTTGGTTCTGGCACCTCTGAGAGATGGTTCCAGAATGCCTGGCATGAGATTCCGGAGTGTCTGCCGAGTGGTTCTGGCGTAGCCGGCAGTTGATTTTGGCGTGTCCACTAGGTGGTTTTGGGGAGTGGATCAGCTGGTTCCGGCATACTCGGCAGGTGGTACCAGCGTGTCCGGAACATGGTTCTGGCAAGTCTGAGAGGTGGTTCCGGCACGCCCGACAGGTGATTCCGGAGCGTCCGCCAAGTGTTTCTGGCGTACCCGGCAGGTGATTTTGGCATGTCCGACAGGTGTTTCTTGCGAGTCGAGCAGGTGGCTCAGGCATGCTCAGCTGCTGCTTACGGCGTCTCTGGCACGTGGTTCTGGTGTGTCTGAGAGCTGGTTCTGGCATGTCCGGCAGATGATTCCGGACTGTCCACCAAGTGGTTCTGGTATACCTGGCAGGTGAGTTTGGCGTGTCAGGAAGGTGGTTCCGGCTAGTGGAGCAGGTGGATCAGGCGTGCTCACCAGGGGGTTCAGGCGGGTCTGGCAGATGGTTTCGGTTTTTTCGGGCAGTGGTTCTGGCATCCCAGGCACATGGTTCTGGCACGTCTGAGAGGTGCTTCCGGCCGGCCCGACAGGTGTTTCCTGAGTGTCCGCCAAGTGGTTCTGGCGTAGCTGAAAGGTGATGCTGGCGTGACCGGCAGGTGTTTCCAGCCAGCCCAGCAGGTGATTCCGGAGTGTCTGCCGAGTGGTTCTGGCGAAGCCGGCAGGTGATTTTGGCGTGTCCAGCAGGTGGTTTTGGCGAGTCGAGCAGGTGGTTCTGGCGTGCTCGTCAGGTGCTTCCGGTGTCATTGGCATGTGGTTCCGGCATGTCTGAGAGGTGGTTCCGCCATGCCCGTCAGGTGATTGCGGAGTGTTCGCCAAGTGGTTCTGGCGTAGCCAGCAGGTGATTTTGCATGTCCGGCAATGGTTCCGGCGAGTCGAGCCGGTGGTTCCGGCATGTCCATCAGGTGGTTCCGGCATGCCCGGCAGGTGATTCCGGAGTGTCTGGCATGTGGTTCTGGCACCTCTGAGAGGTGGTTCCGGCATGCCCGGCAGGTGATTCCGGAGTGTCCGGCATTTGGTTCTGGCACCTCTGAGAGGTGGTTCCGGAATGCCTGGCATGTGATTCCCGAGTGTCTGCCGAGTGGTTCTGGCGTAGCCTGCAGGTGATTTTGGCGTGTCCACTAGGTGGTTCTGGGGAGTGGATCAGCTGGTTCCGGCATACTCTGCAGGTTGTACCAGTGTGTCCAGAACATGGTTCTGGCAAGTCTGAGAGTTGGTTCCGGCATGCCCGACAGGTGATTCCGGAGCGTCCGCCAAGTGTTTCTTGCGTACCCGGCAGGTGATTTTGGCGTGTCCAGCTGGTGGTTCCGGCGAGCTCGGCAGGTGGTACCGGCGTGTCCGGAACATGTTTCTGGCACGTCTGATAGATGGTTCCGGTTTGCCTGGCAGGTGATTCCGGAGTGTCCGGCATTTGGTTCTGGCACCTCTGAGAGGTGGTTCCGGCATGCCCGGCAGGTGATTCCGGAGTGTCCGGCATTTGGTTCTGGCACCTCTGAGAGGTGGTTCCGGCATGCCCGGCAGGTGGTTCCGGAGTGTCTGCCGAGTGGTTCTGGCGTAGTCGGCAGGTGATTCTGGCGTGTCCAGCAGGTGGTTCTGGGGAGTGGATCAGGTGGTTCTGGCATACTCGGCAGGTGGTACCGGCGTGTCCGGAACATGGTTCTGGCAAGTCTGAGAGGTGGTTCCGGCATGCCCGACAGGTGATTCCGGAGTGTTCGCCAAGTGGTTCTGGCGTAGCCGGCAGGTCATTTTGCATCTCCGGCGGTGGTTCCGGCGAGTCGAGCCGGTGGTTCCGGCGTAGCCGGCCGTTGATTTTGGCGTGTCCACTAGGTGGTTCTGCGGAGTGGATCAGCTGGTTCCGGCATACTGGGCAGGTGGTACCGGCTTGTCCAGAACATGGTTCCGGCAAGTCTGAGAGGTGGTTCCGGCACGCCCGTCAGGTGATTCCGGAGCATCCGCCAAGTTTTTCTGCCGTACCTGGCAGATGATTTTGGCATGTCCGACAGGTGTTTCTTGCGAGTCGAGCAGGTGGCTCAGGCATGCTCAGCTGGTGCTTCCGGCGTCTCTGGCACGTGGTTCTGGTGTGTCTGAGAGCTGGTTCTGGCATGTCCGGCAGATGATTCCGGAGTGTCCACAAGTGGTTCTGGTATACCTGGCAGGTGATTTTGGCGTGTCAGGAAGGTGGTTCCGGCTAGTTGAGCAGGTGGATCAGGCGTGCTCGCCTGGGGGTTCAGGCGGGTCTGGCAGGTGGTTTTGGTCTGTTCGGGGAGTGGTTCTGGCATCTCAGGCACATGGTTCTGGCACGTCTGAGATGTGGTTCCGGCCGGCCCAACAGGTGTTTCCGGAGTGTCCGCCAAGTGGTTCTGGCGTACCTGAAAGGTGATGTTGGCGCGACCAGCAGGTGGTTCCAGCCAGCCCGGCAGGTGATTCCGGAGTGTGTGCCGAGTGGTTCTGGCGTAGCCGGCAGGTGATTTTGGCATGTCCAGTGGGTGGTTTTGGCGAGTAGAGCAGGTGGTTCTGGCGTGCTCGGCAGGGGCTTCCGGTGTCATTGGCATGTGGTTCCGGCCTGTCTGAGAGGTGGTTCCGCCATGCCCGTCAGGTGATTCCGGAGTGTTCGCCAAGTGGTTCTGGCATAGCCGGCAGGTGATTTTGCATGTCCGGCAATAGTTCTGGCGAGTCGAGCTGGTGGTTCCGGCATGCCCGGCAGTGGCTTACGGAGTGTCTGCCGAGTGGTTCTGGAGTACCCGGCAGGTGATTCTGGTGTATCCAGCAGGTGGTTCTGGGGAGTGGATCAGGTGGTTCCGGCATACTCGGCATGTGGTACCGGCGTGTCCGGAACTTTTTTCTGGCACGTCTGAGAGATGGTTCCGGCATGCGCGGCAGGAGATTCCGGAGTGTCTCCCGAGTGGTTCTGGCGTGTCCAGCAGGCGTTTCCGGTCTGTCCGGCAGGTGGTTCTGGCGTGTCCGGCACGAGGTTCTAGCACGTCTGAGAGTTGGTTCCGGCATGCCCGACAGGTGATTCCGGAGTGTCCGCCATGTGGTTCTGGCGTACCCGGCAGGTGATTTTGAAGTGTCTGGCAGGTGTTTCTTGCAAGTCGAGCATTTGGCTCAGGCATGATCAGCAGGTGATTCCGGCGTGTCTGGCACGTGGTTCTGGTGTGTCTGAGAGCTGGTTCTGGCATGTCCGGCAGATGATTCCGGAGTGTCCACCAAGTGCTTGTGGCATACCCGGCAGGTGATTTTAGCGTGTCAGGTAGGTGGTTCCAGCGAGTCGAGTATGTGGTTCCGGCGTGCTCGGCAGGTGGTTCAGGCGGGTCTGGCAGGTGGTTTCGGTGTGTTCGGGGTATGGTTCCGGACTCAGGCACATGGTTCTGGCACGTCTGTGAGATGGTTCCGGCATGCCCGGCAGGTGATTCTGGAGTGTCCGGCATGTGGTTCTGGCACCTCTGAGAGGTGGTTCCGCCATGCCCGGCAGTTGGTTCCGGAGTGTCTGCCGAGTGGTTCTGGCGTAGATGGCAGGTGATTCTGGCGTGTCCAGCAGGTGGTTCTGGGGAGTGGATCAGGTGGTTCCGGCATACTCGGCAGGTGGTACGGGCGTATCCGGAACATGGTTCTGGAAAGTCTGAGAGGTGGTTCTGGCATGCCCGGCAGGTGATTCCGGAGTGTCCGGCATGTGGTTCTGGCACCTCTGAGAGGTGGTTCCGGCATGCCCGGCAGGTGATACCGGAGTGTCCGGCATTTGGTTCTGGCACCTCTGAGAGGTGGTTCCGGCGTGCCCGGCAGGTGGTTCCGGAGTGTCTGCCGAGTGGTTCTGGCGTAGTCGGCAGGTGATTCTGGCGTGTCCAGCAGGTGGTTCTGGGGAGTGGATCAGGTGGTTCCGGCATACTCGGCAGGTGGTACCGGCGTGTCCGGAACATGGTTCCGGCAAGTCTGAGAGGTGGTTCCGGCATGCCCTAGGGGTGATTCCGGAGTGTTCACCAAGTGGTTCTGGCATAGCCGGCAGGTCATTTTGCATGTCCGGCGGTGGTTCCGGCGAGTCGAGCCAGTGGTTCCGGCATGTCCAGCAGGTGTTTCTGGTCTGTCCGGCAGGTGGTTCTGGAGTGTCCGGCACGAGGTTCTGGCACGTCTGAGATTTGGTTCCGGCATGCCCGACAGGTGATTCCGGAGTGTCCGCCACGTGGTTCTGGCGTACCCGGCAGGTGATTTTGGCGTGTCTGGCAGGTTGTTCCGTTGTGCTTGGCAGGTGGTTCAGGCTTGGCCGGCAGGTGGTTCCAGACTTTCCAGGACGTGTTTCCAGCTTCTCCGGCAGGTGGTTCTGGTACGTCCGAGAGTTGGTTCCGCCATGGCTGGCAGGCGATTCCGGACCGACCCCAGGTGGTTCTGGCATAGCCAGCAGTTGATATTGGCCTGTCCGGCAGGTGGTTCCAGCGAGTCGAACAGGTGGCTCCGGCGTGCTCGGCAGGTGGTTCCGGTCTGTCCGGTAGGTGATTCCGGCGTGTCCGGCACGTGCTTCCGGCACGTCTGAGAGGTGGTTCCGGCATGCGCGACAGGTGATTTCGGAGTGTCCGCCAGGTGGTTCTGGCGTACCCGGCAGGTGATTTTGGCGTGTCCGGCAGGTGTTTCTGGCGAGTCGAGCAGGTGGCTCCGGCATGCTCGGCAGGTGCTTCCGGCGTCTCCGGCACGTGGTTCTGGTGTGTCTGAGAGCTGGTTCCCGCATGTCCGGCAGATGATTCCGGAGTGTCCGCCAAGTGGTTCTGGCATACCCGGCTGGCGATTTGGGCATGTCAGGTAGGTGGTTCCGGCGAGTCGAGCAGGTGGTTCCGGCGTGCTCGGCAGCTTGTTCAGACGGGTCTGGCAGGTGTTTTCCGTCTGTTCGGGGTGTGGATCCAGCATCTCATGCACATGGTTCTGGCACGTCCGAGATGTGGTTCCAGCCGGCCCGACAGGTGTTTCCACAGTGTCCGCCAAGTGGTACTGGCGTAGTTGGCAGGTGATTTTGGCATGACCGGCAGGTGGTTCCAGACTGTCCAGGACGTGTTTCCAGCTTCTCCGGCAGGTGGTTCTGCTACGTCTGAGAGGTGGTTCCGCCATGGCTGGCAGGCGATTCCGGACCGTCCCCCAGGTGGTTCTGGCATAGCCAGCAGTTAATATTGGCCTGTCCGGCAGGTGTTTCCGGCGAGTCGAGCAGGTGGCTCCGGCGTGCTCGGCAGGTTGTTCAGACGGGTCTGGCAGGTGTTTTCCGTCTGTTCGTGGTGTGGTTCCAGCATCTCATTCACATGGTTCTGGCACGTCTGAGATGTGGTTCCGGCCGGCCCGACAGGTGTTTCCACAGTGTCCGCCAAGTGGTACTGGCGTAGTTGGCAGGTGATTTTGGCATGACCGGCAGGTGGTTCCATCAAGCCCGGCAGGTGATTCCGAAGTCTTCCCCCACCGGTTGTGGCGTAGCCGGCAGGTGATTTTTGCGTGTCCGGCATGTGGTTCTGGCTAGTCGAGCAGGTGGTTCCGGCGTGCTCGGCAGGTGCTTCCGGGGTCATTGGCACGTGGTTCTGGCATATCTGAGAGGTGGTTCCGGCATGCCCGGCAGGTGATTCCGGAGTGTTCGCCAAGTGTTTCCGGCGTAGCCGGCAGGTGATGTTGCATGTCCAGCGGTCGTTCCGGCGGGTCGAGCCGGTGGTTCCGGCGTGTCCGGCAGGTGGTTCCGGTATGTCCGGCAGGTGGTTCTGTGGTGTCCGGCACGAGGTTCAGTCTGAGAGGCTGTGCCGGCATGCCCCTCACGTGATTCCGGCTTGTCCCCGAAGTGGTGCTGGTGTAGCGGGCAGGTGATTTTGGCGTGTCCGGAAGGTGGTTCAGGCGAGTTGAGCAGGTGGTTGCGACGTGCTCGGCAGGTGCTTCCGGCGTCTCCGGCACGTGTTTCTGGCACATCTGACTGGTGGTTACGGCATGCCCAAGAGTTGATTCTGGTCTGTCCGGTAGGTGGTTCCGGCGTGCACGGCACGTGGTTCTGGTACGTCTCAGAGGTGGTTGCGTATGCCCAACAGGTGATTCCGGACTGTCCGCCACGTGCTTCTGGCACGTCTGAGAGGTGGTTCCAACATGCCCGGCAGGACATTTCGGAGAGTCGTCCAAGTGGTTCTGGAGTAGCCCGCAGGTGATTTTGGCGTGTCCGGCAGGTGGTTCCGCCGTGCTCGGCAGGTGGTTCAGGAATGGCCGTCACGTGGTTCCAGTCTGTCCAGGACGTGTTTCCAGCTTTTCCGGCAGGTGGTTATGGTATGTCTGAGAGGTGGTTCCGCCATGGCTGGCAGGTGATCCCGGACTGTCCCCCAGGTGGTTCTGCAATAGCCAGCAGTTGATATTGGCCTGTCCGGCAGCTGCTTCCAGCGAGTCGAACAGGTGGCTCCGGCGTTCTTGGCAGGTGGTTCCGGTCTGTCCGGCAGGTGTTTCCGGCGTGTCTGGCACGTGCTTCCGGCACGTCTGAGAGGTGGTTCCGGCATGCGCGGCAGGTGATTCCGTAGTGTCCGCCAGGTGGTTCTGGCATACCCGGCAGGTGATTTTGGCGTGTCCGGCAGGTGTTTCTGGCGAGTCGAGCAGGTGGCTCGGGCATGCTCGGCAGGTGCTTCCGGCGTCTCCGGCACGTGGTTCTGGTGTGTCTGAGAGCTGGTTCCGGCATGTCCGGCAATGATTCCGGAGTGGCCGCCAAGTGGTTCTGGCATACCCGGCTGGTGATTTTGGCGTGTCAGGGAGGTGGTACCGGTGAGTCGAGCAGGTGGTTCCGGCGTGCTCAGCAGGTGGTTCAGGCGGTTCTGGCAGGTGGTATCCGTCTGTTCGGGGTGTGGTTCCAGCATCTCATGAACACGTTTCTGGCACGTCTGAGATGTGGTTCCGGCCGGCCCGACAGGTGTTTCCGCAGTGTCCGCCAAGCGGTTCTGGCGTAGTTGGCAGGTGATTTTGGCATGACTGGCAGGTGGTTCCAGCAAGCCTGGCTGGTGATTCCAAAGTGTTCCCCAACTGGTTGTGGCATAGCCGGCAGGTGATTTTTGCGTGATCGGCAGGTGGTTCTGGCGAGTCGAGCAGGTGGTTCCGGCGTGCTCGGCTGGTGCTTCCGGGGTCATTGTCACGGGGTTCTGGCATGTCTGAGAGGTGGTGCCTGCATGCCCGGCAAGTGATTCCGGAGTGTTCGCCAAGTGGTTCTGGCATAGTCGGCAGGTGATTTTGGCATGTCCGGCAGGTGGTTCAGGCGAGTTGAGCAGGTGGTTCCAACGTGCTTGGCAGGTGCTTCCGGCGTCTCCGGCACGTGTTTCTGGCACATCTGACAGGTGGTTCCGGCATGCCCGAAAGGTGATTCCGGTCTGTCCGGTAGGTGGTTCCAGCCTGCACGGCATGTGGTTCTGGTACGTCTCAGAGGTGGTTGCGCATGCCCAACAGGTGATTCCGGACTGTCCGCCACATGGTTCTGGCACGTCTGAGAGGTGGTTCCGGCATGCCCGGCAGGTCATCCCAGAGAGTCCTCCAAGTGGTTCTGGCATAACACGCAGGTGATTTTGGCGTGTCTGGCAGGTTGTTCCGTTGTGCTTGGCAGGTGGTTCAGGCTTGGCCGGCAGGTGGTTCCAGACTTTCCAGGACGTGTTTCCAGCTTCTCCGGCAGGTGGTTCTGGTACGTCCGAGAGGTGGTTGCGCCATGGCTGGCAGGCGATTCCGGACCGACCCCAGGTGGTTCTGGCATAGCCAGCAGTTGATATTGGCCTGTCCGGCAGGTGGTTCCAGCGAGTCGAACAGGTGGCTCCGGCGTGCTCGGCAGGTGGTTCCGGTCTGTCCGGTAGGTGATTCCGGCGTGTCCGGCACGTGCTTCCGGCACGTCTGAGAGGTGGTTCCGGCATGCGCGACAGGTGATTTCGGAGTGTCCGCCAGGTGGTTCTGGCGTACCCGGCAGGTGATTTTGGCGTGTCCGGCAGGTGTTTCTGGCGAGTCGAGCAGGTGGCTCCGGCATGCTCGGCAGGTGCTTCCGGCGTCTCCGGCACGTGGTTCTGGTGTGTCTGAGAGCTGGTTCCCGCATGTCCGGCAGATGATTCCGGAGTGTCCGCCAAGTGGTTCTGGCATACCCGGCTGGTGATTTGGGCATGTCAGGTAGGTGGTTCCGGCGAGTCGAGCAGGTGGTTCCGGCATGCTCGGCAGGTTGTTCAGGCGTTTCTGGCAGGTGGTATCCGTCTGTTCGGGGTGTGGTTCCAGCATCTCATGTACATGGTTCTGGCACGTCTGAGATGTGGTTCCGGCCGGCCCGACAGGTGTTTCCACAGTGTCCCCCAAGTGGTACTGGCGTAGTTGGCAGGTGATTTTGGCATGACCGGCAGGTGGTTCCAGCAAGCCCGGCAGGTGATTCCGAAGTGTTCCCCAACTGGTTGTGGCGTAGCCGGCAGGTGATTTTTGTGTGTCCGGCAGGTGGTTCTGGCGAGTCGAGCAGGTGGTTCCGGCGTGCTCGGCAGGTGCTTCCGGGGTCATTGGCACGTGGTTCTGGCATATCTGAGAGGTGGTTCCGGCATGCCCGGCAGGTGATTCCGGAGTGTTCGCCAAGTGTTTCCGGCGTAGCCGGCAGGTGCTTTTGCATGTCCAGCGGTCGTTCAGGCGGGTCGAGCCGGTGGTTCCGGCGTGTCCGGCAGGTGGTTCCGGTCTGTCCGGCAGGTGGTTCTGTGGTGTCCGGCACGATGTTCAGTCTGAGAGGCTGTGCCGGCATGCCCCTCACGTGATTCCAGCTTGTCCCCGAAATGGTGCTGGTGTAGCGGGCAGGTGATTTTGGCGTGTCCGGCAGGTGGTTCAGGCGAGTTGAGCAGGTGGTTGCGACGTGCTCGGCAGGTGCTTCCGGCGTCTCCGGCACGTGTTTCTGGCACATCTGACTGGTGGTTCCGGCATGCCCAAAAGTTGATTCCGGTCTGTCCGGTAGGTGGTTCCGGCGTGCACGGCACGTGGTTCTGGTACGTCTCAGAGGTGGTTGCGTATGCCCAACAGGTGATTCCGGACTGTCTGCCACGTGCTTCTGGCACGTCTGAGAGGTGGTTCCAACATGCCCGGAAGGTCATTTCGGAGAGTCGTCCAAGTGGTTCTGGCGTAGCCCGCAGGTGATTTTGGCGTGTCCGGCAGGTGGTTCCGCCGTGCTCGGCAGGTGGTTCAGGCATGGCCGTCACGTGGTTCCAGTCTGTCCAGGACGTGTTTCCAGCTTCTCCGGCAGGTGGTTCTGGTACGTCTGAGAGGTGGTTCCGCCATGGCTGGCAGGTGATCCCGGACTGTCCCCCAGGTGGTTCTGGCATAGCCAGCAGTTGATATTGGCCTGTCCGGCAGGTGGTTCCAGCGAGTCGAACAGGTGGCTCCGGCGTTCTTGGCAGGTGGTTCCGGTCTGTCCGGTAGGTGTTTCCGGCGTGTCTGGCACGTGCTTCCGGCACGTCTGAGAGGTGGTTCCGGCATGCGCAGCAGGTGATTCCGTAGTGTCCGCCAGGTGGTTCTGGCATTCCCGGCAGGTGATTTTGGCGTGTCCGGCAGGTGTTTCTGGCGAGTCGAGCAGGTGGCTCCGGCATGCTCGGCAGGTGCTTCCGGCGTCTCCGGCACTTGGTTCTGGTGTGTCTGAGGGCTGGTTCCGGCATGTCCGGCAGATGATTCCGGAGTGTCCTCCAAGTGGTTCTGGCATACCCAGCAGGTGATTTTGGCGTGTCAGGGAGGTGGTACCGGTGAGTCGAGCAGGTGGTTCCGGCGTGCTCAGCAGGTGGTTCAGGCGGTTCTGGCAGGTGGTATCCGTCTGTTCGGGCTGTGGTTCCAGCATCTCATGAACACGTTTCTGGCACGTCTGAGATGTGGTTCCAGCCGGCCCGACAGGTGTTTCCGCAGTGTCCGCCAAGCGGTTCTGGCGTAGTTGGCAGGTGATTTTGGCATGACTGGCAGGTGGTTCCAGCAAGCCTGGCAGGTGATTCCAAAGTGTTCACCAACTGGTTGTGGCGTAGCCGGCAGGTGATTTTTGCGTGATCGGCAGGTGGTTCTGGCGAGTCGAGCAGGTGGTTCCGGCGTGCTCGGCTGGTGCTTCTGGGGTCATTGGCACGGGGTTCTGGCATGTCTGAGAGGTGGTTCCTGCATGCCCGGCATGTGATTCCGGAGTGTTCGCCAAGTGTTTCTGGCATAGTCGGCAGGTGATTTTGGCATGTCCGGCAGGTGGTTCAGGCGAGTTGAGCAGGTGGTTCCAACGTGCTTGGCAGGTGCTTCCGGCATCTCCGGCACGTGTTTCTGGCACATCTGACAGGTGGTTCCGGCATGCCCGAAAGGTGATTCCGGTCTGTCCGGTAGGTGGTTCCAGCCTGCACGGCATGTGGTTCTGGTACGTCTCAGAGGTGGTTGCGCATGCCCAACAGGTGATTCCGGACTGTCCGCCACATGGTTCTGGCACGTCTGAGAGGTGGTTCCTGCATGCCCGGCAGGTCATCCCAGAGAGTCCTCCAAGTGGTTCTGGCATAACACGCAAGTGATGTTGGCGTGTCTGGCAGGTTGTTCCGTTGTGCTTGGCAGGTGGTTCAGGCTTGGCCGGCAGGTGGTTCCAGACTTTCCAGGACGTGTTTCCAGCTTCTCCGGCAGGTGGTTCTGGTACGTCCGAGAGGTGGTTGCGCCATGGCTGGCAGGCGATTCCGGACCGACCCCAGGTGGTTCTGGCATAGCCAGCAGTTGATATTGGCCTGTCCGGCAGGTGGTTCCAGCGAGTCGAACAGGTGGCTCCGGCGTGCTCGGCAGGTGGTTCCGGTCTGTCCGGTAGGTGATTCCGGCGTGTCCGGCACGTGCTTCCGGCACGTCTGAGAGGTGGTTCCGGCATGCGCGACAGGTGATTTCGGAGTGTCCGCCAGGTGGTTCTGGCGTACCCGGCAGGTGATTTTGGCGTGTCCGGCAGGTGTTTCTGGCGAGTCGAGCATGTGGCTCCGGCATGCTCGGCAGGTGCTTCCGGCGTCTCCGGCACGTGGTTCTGGTGTGTCTGAGAGCTGGTTCCCGCATGTCCGGCAGATGATTCCGGAGTGTCCGCCAAGTGGTTCTGGCATACCCGGCTGGTGATTTTGGCATGTCAGGTAGGTGGTTCCGGCGAGTTTTGCAGGTGGTTCCGGCGTGCTCGGCAGCTTGTTCAGACGGGTCTGGCAGGTGTTTTCCGTCTGTTCGGGGTGTGCTTCCAGCATCTCATGCACATGGTTCTGGCACGTCTGAGATGTGGTTCCGGCCGGCCCGACAGGTGTTTCCACAGTGTCCGCCAAGTGGTACTGGCGTAGTTGGCAGGTGATTTTGGCATGACCGGCAGGTGGTTCCAGCAAGCCCGGCAGGTGATTCCGAAGTGTTCCCCAACTGGTTGTGGCGTAGCCGACAGGTGATTTTTGTGTGTCCGGCAGGTGGTTCTGGCGAGTCGAGCAGGTGCTTCCGAGTGCTCGGCAGGTGCTTCTGGGTCATTGGCACGTGGTTCTGGCATATCTGAGAGGTGGTTCCGGCATGCCCGGCAGGTGATTCCGGAGTGTTCGCCAAGTGTTTCCGGCGTAGCCGGCAGGTGCTTTTGCATGTCCAGCGGTCGTTCAGGCGGGTCGAGCCGGTGGTTCCGGCGTGTCCGGCAGGTGGTTCCGGTATGTCCGGCAGGTGGTTCTGTGGTGTCCGGCACGAGGTTCAGTCTGAGAGGCTGTGCCGGCATGCCCCTCACGTGATTCCAGCTTGTCCCCGAAATGGTGCTGGTGTAGCGGGCAGGTGATTTTGGCGTGTCCGGCAGGTGGTTCAGGCGAGTTGAGCAGGTGGTTGCGACGTGCTCGGCAGGTGCTTCCGGCGTCTCCGGCACGTGTTTCTGGCACATCTGACTGGTGGTTCCGGCATGCCCAAAAGTTGATTCCGGTCTGTCCGGTAGGTGGTTCCGGCGTGCACGGCACGTGGTTCTGGTACGTCTCAGAGGTGGTTGCGTATGCCCAACAGGTGATTCCGGACTGTCTGCCACGTGCTTCTGGCACGTCTGAGAGGTGGTTCCAACATGCCCGGAAGGTCATTTCGGAGAGTCGTCCAAGTGGTTCTGGCGTAGCCCGCAGGTGATTTTGGCGTGTCCGGCAGGTGGTTCCGCCGTGCTCGGCAGGTGGTTCAGGCATGGCCGTCACGTGGTTCCAGTCTGTCCAGGACGTGTTTCCAGCTTCTCCGGCAGGTGGTTCTGGTACGTCTGAGAGGTGGTTCCGCCATGGCTGGCAGGTGATCCCGGACTGTCCCCCAGGTGGTTCTGGCATAGCCAGCAGTTGATATTGGCCTGTCCGGCAGGTGGTTCCAGCGAGTCGAACAGGTGGCTCCGGCGTTCTTGGCAGGTGGTTCCGGTCTGTCCGGTAGGTGTTTCCGGCGTGTCTGGCACGTGCTTCCGGCACGTCTGAGAGGTGGTTCCGGCATGCGCAGCAGGTGATTCCGTAGTGTCCGCCAGGTGGTTCTGGCATTCCCGGCAGGTGATTTTGGCGTGTCCGGCAGGTGTTTCTGGCGAGTCGAGCAGGTGGCTCCGGCATGCTCGGCAGGTGCTTCCGGCGTCTCCGGCACTTGGTTCTGGTGTGTCTGAGGGCTGGTTCCGGCATGTCCGGCAGATGATTCCGGAGTGTCCTCCAAGTGGTTCTGGCATACCCAGCAGGTGATTTTGGCGTGTCAGGGAGGTGGTACCGGTGAGTCGAGCAGGTGGTTCCGGCGTGCTCAGCAGGTGGTTCAGGCGGTTCTGGCAGGTGGTATCCGTCTGTTCGGGCTGTGGTTCCAGCATCTCATGAACACGTTTCTGGCACGTCTGAGATGTGGTTCCAGCCGGCCCGACAGGTGTTTCCGCAGTGTCCGCCAAGCGGTTCTGGCGTAGTTGGCAGGTGATTTTGGCATGACTGGCAGGTGGTTCCAGCAAGCCTGGCAGGTGATTCCAAAGTGTTCACCAACTGGTTGTGGCGTAGCCGGCAGGTGATTTTTGCGTGATCGGCAGGTGGTTCTGGCGAGTCGAGCAGGTGGTTCCGGCGTGCTCGGCTGGTGCTTCTGGGGTCATTGGCACGGGGTTCTGGCATGTCTGAGAGGTGGTTCCTGCATGCCCGGCATGTGATTCCGGAGTGTTCGCCAAGTGTTTCTGGCATAGTCGGCAGGTGATTTTGGCATGTCCGGCAGGTGGTTCAGGCGAGTTGAGCAGGTGGTTCCAACGTGCTTGGCAGGTGCTTCCGGCATCTCCGGCACGTGTTTCTGGCACATCTGACAGGTGGTTCCGGCATGCCCGAAAGGTGATTCCGGTCTGTCCGGTAGGTGGTTCCAGCCTGCACGGCATGTGGTTCTGGTACGTCTCAGAGGTGGTTGCGCATGCCCAACAGGTGATTCCGGACTGTCCGCCACATGGTTCTGGCACGTCTGAGAGGTGGTTCCTGCATGCCCGGCAGGTCATCCCAGAGAGTCCTCCAAGTGGTTCTGGCATAACACGCAAGTGATGTTGGCGTGTCTGGCAGGTTGTTCCGTTGTGCTTGGCAGGTGGTTCAGGCTTGGCCGGCAGGTGGTTCCAGACTTTCCAGGACGTGTTTCCAGCTTCTCCGGCAGGTGGTTCTGGTACGTCCGAGAGGTGGTTGCGCCATGGCTGGCAGGCGATTCCGGACCGACCCCAGGTGGTTCTGGCATAGCCAGCAGTTGATATTGGCCTGTCCGGCAGGTGGTTCCAGCGAGTCGAACAGGTGGCTCCGGCGTGCTCGGCAGGTGGTTCCGGTCTGTCCGGTAGGTGATTCCGGCGTGTCCGGCACGTGCTTCCGGCACGTCTGAGAGGTGGTTCCGGCATGCGCGACAGGTGATTTCGGAGTGTCCGCCAGGTGGTTCTGGCGTACCCGGCAGGTGATTTTGGCGTGTCCGGCAGGTGTTTCTGGCGAGTCGAGCATGTGGCTCCGGCATGCTCGGCAGGTGCTTCCGGCGTCTCCGGCACGTGGTTCTGGTGTGTCTGAGAGCTGGTTCCCGCATGTCCGGCAGATGATTCCGGAGTGTCCGCCAAGTGGTTCTGGCATACCCGGCTGGTGATTTTGGCATGTCAGGTAGGTGGTTCCGGCGAGTTTTGCAGGTGGTTCCGGCGTGCTCGGCAGCTTGTTCAGACGGGTCTGGCAGGTGTTTTCCGTCTGTTCGGGGTGTGCTTCCAGCATCTCATGCACATGGTTCTGGCACGTCTGAGATGTGGTTCCGGCCGGCCCGACAGGTGTTTCCACAGTGTCCGCCAAGTGGTACTGGCGTAGTTGGCAGGTGATTTTGGCATGACCGGCAGGTGGTTCCAGCAAGCCCGGCAGGTGATTCCGAAGTGTTCCCCAACTGGTTGTGGCGTAGCCGACAGGTGATTTTTGTGTGTCCGGCAGGTGGTTCTGGCGAGTCGAGCAGGTGCTTCCGAGTGCTCGGCAGGTGCTTCTGGGTCATTGGCACGTGGTTCTGGCATATCTGAGAGGTGGTTCCGGCATGCCCGGCAGGTGATTCCGGAGTGTTCGCCAAGTGTTTCCGGCGTAGCCGGCAGGTGCTTTTGCATGTCCAGCGGTCGTTCAGGCGGGTCGAGCCGGTGGTTCCGGCGTGTCCGGCAGGTGGTTCCGGTATGTCCGGCAGGTGGTTCTGTGGTGTCCGGCACGAGGTTCAGTCTGAGAGGCTGTGCCGGCATGCCCCTCACGTGATTCCAGCTTGTCCCCGAAGTGGTGCTGGTGTAGCGGGCAGGTGATTTTGGCGTGTCCGGCAGGTGGTTCAGGCGAGTTGAGCAGGTGGTTGCGACGTGCTCGGCAGGTGCTTCCGGCGTCTCCGGCACGTGTTTCTGGCACATCTGAATGGTGGTTCCGGCATGCCCAAAAGTTGATTCCGGTCTGTCCTGTATGTGGTTCCGGCGTGCACGGCACGTGGTTCTGGTACGTCTCACAGGTGGTTGCGTATGCCCAACAGGTGATTCCGGACTGTCTGCCACGTGCTTCTGGCACGTCTGAGAGGTGGTTCCAACATGCCCGGCAGGTCATTTCGGAGAGTCGTCCAAGTGGTTCTGGCGTAGCCCGCAGGTGATTTTGGCGTGTCCGGCAGGTGGTTCCGCCGTGCTCGGCAGGTGGTTCAGGCATGGCCGTCACGTGGCTCCAGTCTGTCCAGGACGTGTTTCCAGCTTCTCCGGCAGGTGGTTCTGGTACGTCTGAGAGGTGGTTCCGCCATGGCTGGCAGGTGATCCCGGACTGTCCCCCAGGTGGTTCTGGCATAGGCAGCAGTTGATATTGGCCTGTCCGGCAGGTGGTTCCAGCGAGTCGAACAGGTGGCTCTGGCGTTCTTGGCAGGTGGTTCCGGTCTGTCCGGTAGGTGTTTCCGGCGTGTCTGGCACGTGCTTCCGGCACGTCTGAGAGGTGGTTCCGGCATGCGCGGCAGGTGATTCCGTAGTGTCCGCCAGGTGGTTCTGGCATACCCGGCAGGTGATTTTGGCGTGTCCGGCAGGTGTTTCTGGCGAGTCGAGCAGGTGGCTCCGGCATGCTCGGCAGGTGCTTCCGGCGTCTCCGGCACGTGGTTCTGGTGTGTCTGAGGGCTGGCTCCGGCATGTCCGGCAGATGATTCCGGAGTGTCCGCCAAGTGGTTCTGGCATACCCGGCTGGTGATTTGGGCATGTCAGGTACGTGGTTCCGGCGAGTCGAGCAGGTGGCTCCGGCGTGCTCGGCAGGTTGTTCAGACGGGTCTGGCAGGTGTTTTCCGTCTGTTCGGGGTGGGGTTCCAGCATCTCATGCACATGGTTCTGGCACGTCTGAGATGTGGTTCCGGCCGGCCCGACAGGTGTTTCCACAGTGTCCGCCAAGTGGTACTGGCGTAGTTGGCAGGTGATTTTGGCATGACCGGCAGGTGGTTCCAGCAAGCCCGGCAGGTGATTCCGAAGTGTTCCCCAACTGGTTGTGGCGTAGCCGGCAGGTGATTTTTGCGTGTCCGGCAGGTGGTTCTGGCGAGTCGAGCAGGTGGTTCCGGCGTGCTCGGCAGGTGCTTCCGGGGTCATTGGCACGTGGTTCTGGCATATCTGAGAGGTGGTTCCGGCATGCCCGGCAGGTGATTCCGGAGTGTTCGCCAAGTGTTTCCGGCGTAGCCGGCAGGTGCTTTTGCATGTCCAGCGGTCGTTCCGGCGGGTCGAGCCGGTGGTTCCGGCGTGTCCGGCAGGTGGTTCCGGTCTGTCCGGCAGGTGGTTCTGTGGTGTCCGGCACGAGGTTCAGTCTGAGAGGCTGTGCCGGCATGCCCCTCACGTGATTCCGGCTTGTCCCCGAAGTGGTGCTGGTGTAGCGGGCAGGTGATTTTGGCGTGTCCGGCAGGTGGTTCAGGCGAGTTGAGCAGGTGGTTGCGACGTGCTCGGCAGGTGCTTCCGGCGTCTCCGGCACGTGTTTCTGGCACATCTGACTGGTGGTTCCGGCATGCCCAAAAGTTGATTCCGGTCTGTCCGGTAGGTGGTTCCGGCGTACACGGCACGTGGTTCTGGTACGTCTCAGAGGTGGTTGCGTATGCCCAACAGGTGATTCCGGACTGTCTGCCACGTGCTTCTGGCACGTCTGAGAGGTGGTTCCAACATGCCCGGCAGGTCATTTCGGAGAGTCGTCCAAGTGGTTCTGGCGTAGCCCGCAGGTGATTTTGGCGTGTCCGGCAGGTGGTTCCGCCGTGCTCGGCAGGTGGTTCAGGCATGGCCTTCACGTGGTTCCAGTCTGTCCAGGACGTGTTTCCAGCTTCTCTGGCAGGTGGTTCTGGTACGTTTGAGAGGTGGTTCCGCCATGGCTGGCAGGTGATCCCGGACTGTCCCCCAGGTGGTTCTGGCATAGCCAGCAGTTGATATTGGCCTGTCCGGCAGGTGGTTCCAGCGAGTCGAACAGGTGGCTCCGGCGTTCTTGGCAGGTGGTTCCGGTCTGTCCGGTAGGTGTTTCCGGCGTGTCTGGCACGTGCTTCCGTCACGTCTGAGAGGTGGTTCCGGCATGCGCGGCAGGTGATTCCGTAGTGTCCGCCAGGTGGTTCTGGCATACCCGGCAGGTGATTTTGGCGTGTCCGGCAGGTGTTTCTGGCGAGTCGAGCAGGTGGCTCCGGCATGCTCGGCAGGTGCTTCCGGCGTCTCCGGCACTTGGTTCTGGTGTGTCTGAGGGCTGGTTCCGGCATGTCCGGCAGATGATTCCGGAGTGTCCGCCAAGTGGTTCTGGCATACCTAGCAGGTGATTTTGGCGTGTCAGGGAGGTGGTACCGGTGAGTCGAGCAGGTGGTTCCGGCGTGCTCAGCAGGTGGTTCAGGCGGTTCTGGCAGGTGGTATCCGTCTGTTCGGGGTGTGGTTCCAGCATCTCATGAACACGTTTCTGGCACGTCTGAGATGTGGTTCCAGCCGGCCCGACAGGTGTTTCCGCAGTGTCCGCCAAGCGGTTCTGGCGTAGTTGGCAGGTGATTTTGGCATGACCGGCAGGTGGTTCCAGCAAGCCTGGCAGGTGATTCCAAAGTGTTCACCAACTGGTTGTGGCGTAGCCGGCAGGTGATTTTTGCGTGATCGGCAGATGGTTCTGGCGAGTCGAGCAGGTGGTTCCGGCGTGCTCGGCTGGTGCTTCCGGGGTCATTGGCACGGGGTTCTGGCATGTCTGAGAGGTGGTTCCTGCATGCCCGGCAAGTGATTCCGGAGTGTTCGCCAAGTGGTTCTGGCATAGTCGGCAGGTGATTTTGGCATGTCCGGCAGGTGGTTCAGGCGAGTTGAGCAGGTGGTTCCAACGTGCTTGGCAGGTGCTTCCGGCGTCTCCGGCACGTGTTTCTGGCACATCTGACAGGTGGTTCCGGCATGCCCGAAAGGTGATTCCGGTCTGTCCGGTAGGTGGTTCCAGCCTGCACGGCATGTGGTTCTGGTACGTCTCAGAGGTGGTTGCGCATGCCCAACAGGTGATTCCGGACTGTCCGCCACATGGTTCTGGCACGTCTGAGAGGTGGTTCCGGCATGCCCGGCAGGTCATCCCAGAGAGTCCTCCAAGTGGTTCTGGCATAACACGCAAGTGATTTTGGCGTGTCTGGCAGGTTGTTCCGTTGTGCTTGGCAGGTGGTTCAGGCTTGGCCGGCAGGTGGTTCCAGACTTTCCAGGACGTGTTTCCAGCTTCTCCGGCAGGTGGTTCTGGTACGTCCGAGAGGTGGTTGCGCCATGGCTGGCAGGCGATTCTGGACCGACCCCAGGTGGTTCTGGCATAGCCAGCAGTTGATATTGGCCTGTCCGGCAGGTGGTTCCAGCGAGTCGAACAGGTGGCTCCGGCGTGCTCGGCAGGTGGTTCCGGTCTGTCCGGTAGGTGATTCCGGCGTGTCCGGCACGTGCTTCCGGCACGTCTGAGAGGTGGTTCCGGCATGCGCGACAGGTGATTTCGGAGTGTCCGCCAGGTGGTTCTGGCGTACCCGGCAGGTGATTTTGGCGTGTCCGGCAGGTGTTTCTGGCGAGTCGAGCAGGTGGCTCCGGCATGCTCGGAAGGTGCTTCCGGCGTCTCCGGCACATGGTTCTGGTGTGTCTGAGAGCTGGTTCCGGCATGTCCGGCAGATGATTCCGGAGTGTCCGCCAAGTGGTTCTGGCATACCCTGCTGGTGATTTGGGCATGTCAGGTAGGTGGTTCCGGCGAGTCGAGCAGGTGGCTCCGGCGTGCTCGGCAGGTTGTTCAGACGGGTCTGGCAGGTGTTTTCCGTCTGTTCGGGGTGTGGTTCCAGCATATCATGCACATGGTTCTGGCACGTCTGAGATGTGGTTCTGGCCGGCCCGACAGGTGTTTCCACAGTGTCCGCCAAGTGGTACTGGCGTAGTTGGCAGGTGATTTTGGCATGACCGGCAGGTGGTTCCAGCAATCCCGGCAGGTGATTCCGAAGTGTTCCCCAACTGGTTGTGGCGTAGCCGGCAGGTGATTTTTGCGTGTCCGGCAGGTGGTTCTGGCGAGTCGAGCAGGTGGTTCCGGCGTGCTCGGCAGGTGCTTCCGGGGTCATTGGCACGTGGTTCTGGCATATCTGAGAGGTGGTTCCGGCATGCCCGGCAGGTGATTCCGGAGTGTTCGCCAAGTGTTTCCGGCGTAGCCAGCAGGTGATTTTGATGTCCAGCGGTCGTTCCGGCGGGTCGAGCCGGTGGTTCCGGCGTGTCCGGCAGGTGGTTCCGGTCTGTCCGGCAGGTGGTTCTGTGGTGTCCGGCACGAGGTTCAGTCTGAGAGGCTGTGCCGGCATGCCCCTCACGTGATTCCGGCTTGTCCCCGAAGTGGTGCTCGTGTAGCGGGCAGGTGATTTTGGCGTGTCCGGCAGGTGGTTCAGGCGAGTTGAGCAGGTGGTTGCGACGTGCTCGGCAGGTGCTTCCGGCGTCTCCGGCACGTGTTTCTGGCACATCTGACTGGTGGTTCCGGCATGCCCAAAAGTTGATTCCGGTCTGTCCGGTAGGTGGTTCCGGCGTGCACGGCACGCGGTTCTGGTACGTCTCAGAGGTGGTTGCGTATGCCCAACAGGTGATTCCGGACTGTCTGCCACGTGCTTCTGGCACGTCTGAGAGGTGGTTCCAACATGCCCGGAAGGTCATTTCGGAGAGTCGTCCAAGTGGTTCTGGCGTAGCCCGCAGGTGATTTTGGCGTGTCCGGCAGGTGGTTCCGCCGTGCTCGGCAGTTGGTTCAGGCATGGCCGTCACGTGGTTCCAGTCTGTCCAGGACGTGTTTCCAGCTTCTCCGGCAGGTGGTTCTGGTACGTCTGAGAGGTGGTTCCGCCATGGCTGGCAGGTGATTCCGGACCGTCCCCCAGGTGGTTCTGGCATAGCCAGCAGTTGATATTGGACTGTCCGGCAGGTGGTTCCAGCGAGTCGAACAGGTGGCTCCGGCGTGCTCGGCAGGTGGTTCCGGTCTGTCCGGTAGGTGATTCCGGCATGTCCGGCACGTGCTTCCGGCACGTCTGAGAGGTGGTTCCGGCATGCGCGACAGGTGATTTCGGAGTGTCCGCCAGGTGGTTCTGGCGTACCCGGCAGGTCATTTTGGCGTGTCCGGCAGGTGTTTCTGGCGAGTCGAGCAGGTGGCTCCGGCATGCTCGGCAGGTGCTTCCGGCGTCTCCGGCACGTGGTTCTGGTGTGTCTGAGAGCTGGTTCCAGCATGTCCGGCAGATGATTCCGGAGTGTCCGCCATGTGGTTCTGGCATACCCGGCTGGTGATTTTGGCATGTCAGGTAGGTGGTTCCGGCGAGTCAAGCAGGTGGCTCCGGCGTGCTCGGCAGGTTGTTCAGACGGGTCTGGCAGGTGTTTTCCGTCTGTTCGGGGTGTGGTTCCAGCATCTCATGCACATGGTTCTGGCACGTCTGAGATGTGGTTCCGGCCGGCCCGACAGGTGTTTCCACAGTGTCCGCCAAGTGGTACTGGCGTAGTTGGCAGGTGATTTTGGCATGACCGGCACGTGGTTCCAGCAAGCCCGACAGGTGATTCCGAAGTGTTCCCCCACCGGTTGTGGCGTAGTCGGCAGGTGATTTTTGCGTGTCCGGCAGGTGGTTCTGGCGAGTCGAGCAGGTGGTTCCGGCGTGCTCGGCAGGTGCTTCCGGGGTCATTGGCACGTGGTTCTGGCATATCTGAGAGGTGGTTCCGGCATGCCCGGCAGGTGATTCCGGAGTGTTCGCCAAGTGTTTCCGGCGTAGCCGGCAGGTGATTTCTGCGTGTCCGGCAGGTGGTTCTGGCGAGTCGAACAGGTGGCTCCGGCGTTCTTGGCAGGTGGTTCCGGTCTGTCCGGTAGGTGTTTCTGGCATGTCTGGCACGTGCTTCCGGCACGTCAGAGAGGTGGTTCCGGCATGCGCGGCAGGTGATTCCGTAGTGTCCGCAATGTGGTTCTGCCATACCCACCACGTGATTTTGGCGTGTCAGGGAGGTGGTACCGGTGAGTCGAGCAGGTGGTTCCGGCGTGCTCAGCAGGTGGTTCAGGCGGTTCTGGCAGGTGGTATCCGTCTGTTCGGGGTGTGGTTCCAGCATCTCATGAACACGTTTCTGCCACGTCTGAGATGTGGTTCCAGCCGGCCCGACAGGTGTTTCCGCAGTGTCCGCCAAGCGGTTCTGGCGTAGTTGGCAGGTGATTTTGGCATGACTGGCAGGTGGTTCCAGCAAGCCTGGCAGGTGATTCCAAAGTGTTCACCAACTGGTTGTGGCGTAGCCGGCAGGTGATTTCTGCGTGATCGGCAGGTGGTTCCGGTGAGTCGAACAGGTGGTTCCGGCGTGCACGGCTTGCTTCCGGGGTCATTGGCACGGGGTTCTGGCATGTCTGAGAGGTGGTTCCTGCGTGCCCGGCAAGTGATTCCGGAGTGTTCGCCAACTGGTTCTGGCATAGTCGGCAGGTGATTTTGGCATGTCCGGCAGGTGGTTCAGGCGAGTTGAGCAGATGGTTCCAACGTGCTTGGCAGGTGCTTCCGGCGTCTCCGGCACGTGTTTCTGGCACATCTGACAGGTGGTTCCGGCATGCCCGAAAGGTGATTCCGGTCTGTCCGGTAGGTGGTTCCAGCCTGCACGGCATGTGGTTCTGGTACGTCTCAGAGGTATTTGCGCATGCCCAACAGGTGATTCCGGACTGTCCGCCACATGGTTCTGGCACGTCTGAGAGGTGGTTCCGGCATGCCCGGCAGGTCATCCCAGAGAGTCCTCCAAGTGGTTCTGGCATAACACGCAGGTGATTTTGGCGTGTCTGGCAGGTTGTTCCATTGTGCGTGGCAGGTGGTTCAGGCTTGGCCGACAGGTGGTTCCAGACTGTCCAGGACGTGTTTCCAGCTTCTCCGGCAGGTGGTTCTGGTACGTCTGAGATTTGGTTCCGCCATGGCTGGCAGGTGATTCCGGACCGTCCCCCAGGTGGTTCTGGCATAGCCAGCAGTTGATATTGGCCTGTCCGGCAGGTGGTACCAGCGAGTCGAACAGGTGGCTCCGTCATGCTCGGCAGGTGGTTCCTGTCTGTCCGGTAGGTGATTCCGGCGTGTCCGGCACGTGCTTCCGGCACGTCTGAGAGGTGGTTCCGGCATGAGCGACAGGTGGTTTCGGAGTGTCCGCCAGGTGGTTCTGGCGTACCCGGCAGGTGATTTTGGCGTGTCCGACAGGTGTTTCTGGCGAGTCGAGCAGGTGGCTCCAGCATGCTCGGCAGGTGCTTCCGGCGTCTCCGGCACTTGGTTCTGGTGTGTCTGAGAGCTGGTTCCGGCATGTCCGGCAGATGATTCCGGAGTGGCCGTCAAGTGGTTCTGGCATACCCGGCTGGTGATTTGGGCATGTCAGGTAGGTGGTTCCGGCGAGTCGAGCAGGTGGCTCCGGCGTGCTCGGCAGGTTGTTCAGACGGGTCTGGCAGGTGTTTTCCGTCTGTTCGGGGTGTGGTTCCAGCATCTCATGCACATGGTTCTGGCACGTCTGAGATGTGGTTCCGGCCGGCCCGACAGGTGTTTCCACAGTGTCCGCCAAGTGGTACTGGCGTAGTTGGCCGGTGATTTTGGCATGACCGGCAGGTGGTTCCAGCAAGCCCGGCAGGTGATTCCGAAGTGTTCCCCAACTGGTTGTGGCGTAGCCGGCAGGTGACTTTTGCGTGATCGGCAGGTGGTTCTGGCGAGTCGAGCAGGTGGTTCCGGCGTGCTCGGCAGGTGCTTCCGGGGTCATTGGCACGTGGTTCTGGCATATCTGAGAGGTGGTTCCGGCATGCCCGGCAGGTGATTCCGGAATGTTCGCCAAGTGTTTCCGGTGTAGCCGGCAGGTGATTTTGCATGTCCAGCGGTCGTTCCGGCGGGTCGAGCCGGTGGTTCCGGCGTGTCCGGCAGGTGGTTCCGGTCTGTCCGGCAGGTGGTTCTGTGGTGTCCGGCACGAGGTTCAGTCTGAGAGGCTGTGCCGGCATGCCCCTCACGTTATTCCGGCTTGTCCCGGAAGTGGTGCTGGTGTAGCGGGCAGGTGATTTTGGGGTGTCCGGCAGGTGGTTCAGTCGAGTTGAGCAGGTGGTTGCGACGTGCTCGGCAGGTGCTTCCGGCGTCTCCGGCACGTGTTTCTGGCACATCTGACTGGTGGTTCCGGCATGCCCAAAAGTTGATTCCGGTCTGTCCGGTAGGTGGTTCCGGCGTGCACGGCACGTGATTCTGGTACGTCTCAGAGGTGGTTGCGTATGCCCAACAGGTGATTCCGGACTGTCCACCACGTGTTTCTGGCACGTCTGAGAGGTGGTTCCAACATGCCCGGCAGGTCATTTCGGAGAGTCGTCCAAGTGGTTCTGGCGTAGCCCGCAGGTGATTTTGGCGTGTCCGGCAGGTGGTTCCGCCGTGCTCGGCAGGTGGTTCAGGCTTGGCCGGCAGGTGGTTCCAGACTGTCCAGGACGTGTTTCCAGCTTCTCCGGCAGGTGGTTCTGGTACGTCTGAGACGTGGATCCGCCATGGCTGGCAGGTGATTCCGGACCGTCCCCCAGGTGGTTCTGGCAGGGCCAGCAGTTAATGTTGGCCTGTCCGGCAGGTGGTTCCAGCGAGTCGAACAGGTGGCTCCGGCGTGCTCGGCAGGTGGTTCCGGTCTGTCCGGTAGGTGATTCCGGCGTGTCCGGCACGTGCTTCCGGCACGTCTGAGAGGTGGTTCCGGCATGCGCGGCAGGTGATTCCGTAGTGTCCGCCAGGTGGTTCTGGCGTACCCGGCAGGTGATTTTGGCGTGTCCGGCAGGTGTTTCTGGCGAGTCGAGCAGGTGGCTCCGGCATGCTCGGCAGGTGCTTCCGGCGTCTCCGCCACGTGGTTCTGGTGTGTCTGAGAGCTGGTTCCGGCATGTCCGGCAGATGATTCCGGAGTGTCCGCCAAGTGGTTCTGGCATACCCGGCTGCTGATTTGGGCATGTCAGGTAGGCGGTTCCGGCGAGTTTTGCAGGTGGCTACGGCGTGCTCAGAAGGTTGTTCGGACGGTTCTGGCAGGTGTTTTCCGTCTGTTCGGGGTGTGGTTCCAGCATCTCATGCACATGGTTCTGGCACGTCTGAGATGTGGTTCCGGCCGGCCCGACAGGTGTTTCCACAGTGTCCGCCAAGTGGTACTGGTGTAGTTGGCAGGTGATTTTGGCATGACCGGCAGGTGGTTCCAGCAAGCCCGGCAGGTGATTCCGAAGTGTTCCCCAACTGGTTGTGGCGTAGCCGGCAGGTGATTTTTGCGTGTCCGGCAGGTGGTTCTGGCGAGTCGAGCAGGTGGTTCCGGCGTGCTCGGCAGGTGCTTCCGGGGTCATTGGCACGTGGTTCTGGCATATCTGAGAGGTGGTTCCGGCATGCCCGGCAGGTGATTCCGGAGTGTTCGCCAAGTGTTGCCGGCGTAGCCGGCAGGTGATTTTGCACGTCCAGCGGTCGTTCCGGCGGGTCGAGCCGGTGGTTCCGGCGTGTCCGGCAGGTGGTTCCGGTCTGTCCGGCAGGTGGTTCTGTGGTGTCCGGCACGAGGTTCAGTCTGAGAGGCTGTGCCGGCATGCCCCTCACGTGATTCCGGCTTGTCCCCGAAGTGGTGCTGGTGTAGCGGGCAGGTGATTTTGCCGTGTCCGGCAGGTGGTTCAGGCGAGTTGAGCAGGTGGTTGCGACGTGCTCGGCAGGTGCTTCCGGCGTCTCTGGCACGTGTTTCTGGCACATCTGACTGGTGGTTCCGGCATGCCCAAAAGTTGATTCCGGTCTGTCCGGTAGGTGGATCCGGCGTGCACGGCACGTGGTTCTGGTACGTCTCAGATTTGGTTGGGTATGCCCAACAGGTGATTCCGGACTGTCCGCCACGTGCTTCTGGCACGTGTGAGAGGTGGTTCCCTCATGCGCGGCAGGTGATTCCGTAGTGTCCGCAAGGTGGTTCTGCCATACCCACCACGTGATTTTGGCGTGTCAGGGAGGTGGTACCGGTGAGTCGAGCAGGTGGTTCCGGCGTGCTCAGCTGCTGGTTCAGGCGGTTCTGGCAGGTGGTATCCGTCTGTTCGGGGTGTGGTTCCAGCATCTCATGAACACGTTTCTGGCACGTCTGAGATGTGGTTCCAGCCGGCCCGACCGGTGTTTCCGCAGTGTCCGCCAAGCGGTTCTGGCGTAGTTGGCAGGTGATTTTGGCATGACTGGCAGGTGGTTCCAAAGTGTTCACCAACTGGTTGTGGCGTAGCCGGCAGGTGATTTTTGCATGTCGGGCAGGTGGTTCTGGCGAGTCGAGCAGGTGGTTCCGGCGTGCTCAGCTGGTGCTTCCGGGGTCATTGACACGGGGTTCTGGCATGTCTGAGAGGTGGTTCCTGCGTGCCCGGCAAGTGTTTCCGGAGTGTTCGCCAAGTGGTTCTGGCATAGTCGGCAGGTGATTTTGGCATGTCCGGCAGGTGGTTCAGGCGAGTTGAGCAGGTGGTTCCAACGTGCTTGGCAGGTGCTTCCGGCGTCTCCGGCACGTGTTTCTGGCACATCTGACAGGTGGTTCCGGCATGCCCGAAAGGTGATTCCGGTCTGTCCGGTAGGTGGTTCCAGCCTGCACGGCATGTGGTTCTGGTACGTCTCAGAGGTGGTTGCGCATGCCCAACAGGTGATTCCGGACTGTCCGCCACATGGTTCTGGCACGTCTGAGAGGTGGTTCCGGCATGCCCGGCAGGTCATCCCAGAGAGTCCTCCAAGTGGTTCTGGCATAACACGCAGGTGATTTTGGCGTGTCTGGCAGGTTGTTCCGTTGTGCTCGGCAGGTGGTTCAGGCTTGGCCGGCAGGTGGTTCCAGAATGTCCAGGACGTGTTTCCAGCTTCTCCGGCAGGTGGTTCTGGTACGTCTGAGAGGTGGTTCCGCCATGGCTGGCAGGTGATTCCAGACCGTCCCCCAGGTGGTTCTGGCATAGCCAGCAGTTGATATTGGCCTGTCCGGCAGGTGGTTCCAGCGAGTCGAACAGGTGGCTCCGGCGTGCTCGGCAGGTGGTTCCGGTCTGTCCGGTAGGTGATTCCGGCGTGTCCGGCACGTGCTTCCGGCACGTCTGAGAGGTGGTTCCGGCATGCGCGACAGGTGATTTCGGAGTGTCCGCCAGGTGGTTCTGGCGTACCCGGCAGGTGATTTTGGCGTGTCCGGAAGGTGTTTCTGGCGAGTCGAGCAGGTGGCTCCGGCGTGCTCGGCAGGTGCTTCCGGCGTCTCCGGCACGTGGTTCTGCTGTGTCTGAGAGCTGGTTCCGGCATGTCCGGCAGATGATTCCGGAGTGTCCGCCAAGTGGTTCTGGCATACCCGGCTGGTGATTTGGGCATGTCAGGTAGGTGGTTCCGGCGAGTCGAGCAGGTGGCTCCGGCGTGCTCGGCAGGTTGTTCAGACGGGTCTGGCAGGTGTTTTCCGTCTGTTCGGGGTGTGGTTCCAGCATCTCATGCACATGGTTCTGGCACGTCTGAGATGTGGTTCCGGCCGGCCCGACAGGTGTTTCCACAGTGTCCGCCAAGTGGTACTGGCGTAGTTGGCAGGTGATTTTGGCATGACCGGCAGGTGGTTCCAGCAAGCCCGGCAGGTGATTCCGAAGTGTTCCGCCACCGGTTGTGGCGTAGCCGGCAGGTGATTTTTGCGTGTCCGGCAGGTGGTTCTGGCGAGTCGAGCAGGTGGTTCCGGCGTGCTCGGCAGGTGCTTCCGGGGTCATTGTCACGTGGTTCTGGCATATCTGAGAGGTGGTTCCGGCATGCCCGGCAGGTGATTCCGGAGTGTTCGCCAAGTGTTTCCGGCGTAGCCGGCAGGTGATTATGCATGTCCAGCGGTCGTTCCGGCGGGTCGAGCCGGTGGTTCCGGCGTGTCCGGCAGGTGGTTCCCGTATGTCCGGCAGGTGGTTCTGTGGTGTCCGGCACGAGGTTCAGTCTGAGAGGCTGTGCCGGCATGCCCCTCACGTGATTCCGGCTTGTCCCCGAAGTGGTGCTGGTGTAGCGGGCAGGTGATTTTGGCGTGTCCGGCAGGTGGTTCAGTCGAGTTGAGCAGGTGGTTGCGACGTGCTCGGCAGGTGCTTCCGGCGTCTCCGGCACGTGTTTCTGGCACATCTGACTGGTGGTTCCGGCATGCCCAAAAGTTGATTCCGGTCTGTCCGGTAGGTGGTTCCGGCGTGCACGGCACGTGGTTCTGGTACGTCTCAGAGGTGGTTGCGTATGCCCAACAGGTGATTCCGGACTGTCCGCCACGTGCTTCTGGCACGTCTGAGAGGTGGTTCCAACATGCCCGGCAGGTCATTTCGGAGAGTCGTGCAAGTGGTTCTGGCGTAGCCCGCAGGTGATTTTGGCGTGTCCGGCAGGTGGTTCCGCCGTGCTCGGCAGGTGGTTCAGGCATGGCCGTCACGTGGCTCCAGTCTGTCCAGGACGTGTTTCCAGCTTCTCCGGCAGGTGGTTCTGGTACGTCTGAGAGGTGGTTCCGCCATGGCTGGCAGGTGATTCCGGACCGTCCCCCATGTGGTTCTGGCATAGCCAGCAGTTAATATTGGCCTGTCCGGCAGGTGGTTCCAGAGAGTCGAACAGGTGGCTCCGGCGTGCTCGGCAGGTGGTTCCGGTCTGTCCGGTAGGTGATTCCGGCGTGTCCGGCACGTGCTTCCGGCACGTCTGAGAGGTGGTTCCGGCATGAGCGACAGGTGATTTCGGAGTGTCCGCCAGGTGGTTCTGGCGTACCCAGCAGGTGATTTTGGCGTGTCCGGCAGGTGTTTCTGGCGAGTCGAGCAGGTGGCTCCGGCATGCTCGGCAGGTGCTTCCGGCGTCTCCGCCACGTGGTTCTGGTGTGTCTGAGAGCTGGTTCCGGCATGTCCGGCAGATGATTCCGGAGTGTCCGCCAAGTGGTTCTGGCATACCCGGCTGCTGATTTGGGCATGTCAGGTAGGCGGTTCCGGCGAGTTTTGCAGGTGGCTACGGCGTGCTCAGAAGGTTGTTCGGACGGTTCTGGCAGGTGTTTTCCGTCTGTTCGGGGTGTGGTTCCAGCATCTCATGCACATGGTTCTGGCACGTCTGAGATGTGGTTCCGGCCGGCCCGACAGGTGTTTCCACAGTGTCCGCCAAGTGGTACTGGTGTAGTTGGCAGGTGATTTTGGCATGACCGGCAGGTGGTTCCAGCAAGCCCGGCAGGTGATTCCGAAGTGTTCCCCAACTGGTTGTGGCGTAGCCGGCAGGTGATTTTTGCGTGTCCGGCAGGTGGTTCTGGCGAGTCGAGCAGGTGGTTCCGGCGTGCTCGGCAGGTGCTTCCGGGGTCATTGGCACGTGGTTCTGGCATATCTGAGAGGTGGTTCCGGCATGCCCGGCAGGTGATTCCGGAGTGTTCGCCAAGTGTTGCCGGCGTAGCCGGCAGGTGATTTTGCACGTCCAGCGGTCGTTCCGGCGGGTCGAGCCGGTGGTTCCGGCGTGTCCGGCAGGTGGTTCCGGTCTGTCCGGCAGGTGGTTCTGTGGTGTCCGGCACGAGGTTCAGTCTGAGAGGCTGTGCCGGCATGCCCCTCACGTGATTCCGGCTTGTCCCCGAAGTGGTGCTGGTGTAGCGGGCAGGTGATTTTGCCGTGTCCGGCAGGTGGTTCAGGCGAGTTGAGCAGGTGGTTGCGACGTGCTCGGCAGGTGCTTCCGGCGTCTCTGGCACGTGTTTCTGGCACATCTGACTGGTGGTTCCGGCATGCCCAAAAGTTGATTCCGGTCTGTCCGGTAGGTGGATCCGGCGTGCACGGCACGTGGTTCTGGTACGTCTCAGATTTGGTTGGGTATGCCCAACAGGTGATTCCGGACTGTCCGCCACGTGCTTCTGGCACGTGTGAGAGGTGGTTCCCTCATGCGCGGCAGGTGATTCCGTAGTGTCCGCAAGGTGGTTCTGCCATACCCACCACGTGATTTTGGCGTGTCAGGGAGGTGGTACCGGTGAGTCGAGCAGGTGGTTCCGGCGTGCTCAGCTGCTGGTTCAGGCGGTTCTGGCAGGTGGTATCCGTCTGTTCGGGGTGTGGTTCCAGCATCTCATGAACACGTTTCTGGCACGTCTGAGATGTGGTTCCAGCCGGCCCGACCGGTGTTTCCGCAGTGTCCGCCAAGCGGTTCTGGCGTAGTTGGCAGGTGATTTTGGCATGACTGGCAGGTGGTTCCAAAGTGTTCACCAACTGGTTGTGGCGTAGCCGGCAGGTGATTTTTGCATGTCGGGCAGGTGGTTCTGGCGAGTCGAGCAGGTGGTTCCGGCGTGCTCAGCTGGTGCTTCCGGGGTCATTGACACGGGGTTCTGGCATGTCTGAGAGGTGGTTCCTGCGTGCCCGGCAAGTGTTTCCGGAGTGTTCGCCAAGTGGTTCTGGCATAGTCGGCAGGTGATTTTGGCATGTCCGGCAGGTGGTTCAGGCGAGTTGAGCAGGTGGTTCCAACGTGCTTGGCAGGTGCTTCCGGCGTCTCCGGCACGTGTTTCTGGCACATCTGACAGGTGGTTCCGGCATGCCCGAAAGGTGATTCCGGTCTGTCCGGTAGGTGGTTCCAGCCTGCACGGCATGTGGTTCTGGTACGTCTCAGAGGTGGTTGCGCATGCCCAACAGGTGATTCCGGACTGTCCGCCACATGGTTCTGGCACGTCTGAGAGGTGGTTCCGGCATGCCCGGCAGGTCATCCCAGAGAGTCCTCCAAGTGGTTCTGGCATAACACGCAGGTGATTTTGGCGTGTCTGGCAGGTTGTTCCGTTGTGCTCGGCAGGTGGTTCAGGCTTGGCCGGCAGGTGGTTCCAGAATGTCCAGGACGTGTTTCCAGCTTCTCCGGCAGGTGGTTCTGGTACGTCTGAGAGGTGGTTCCGCCATGGCTGGCAGGTGATTCCAGACCGTCCCCCAGGTGGTTCTGGCATAGCCAGCAGTTGATATTGGCCTGTCCGGCAGGTGGTTCCAGCGAGTCGAACAGGTGGCTCCGGCGTGCTCGGCAGGTGGTTCCGGTCTGTCCGGTAGGTGATTCCGGCGTGTCCGGCACGTGCTTCCGGCACGTCTGAGAGGTGGTTCCGGCATGCGCGACAGGTGATTTCGGAGTGTCCGCCAGGTGGTTCTGGCGTACCCGGCAGGTGATTTTGGCGTGTCCGGAAGGTGTTTCTGGCGAGTCGAGCAGGTGGCTCCGGCGTGCTCGGCAGGTGCTTCCGGCGTCTCCGGCACGTGGTTCTGCTGTGTCTGAGAGCTGGTTCCGGCATGTCCGGCAGATGATTCCGGAGTGTCCGCCAAGTGGTTCTGGCATACCCGGCTGGTGATTTGGGCATGTCAGGTAGGTGGTTCCGGCGAGTCGAGCAGGTGGCTCCGGCGTGCTCGGCAGGTTGTTCAGACGGGTCTGGCAGGTGTTTTCCGTCTGTTCGGGGTGTGGTTCCAGCATCTCATGCACATGGTTCTGGCACGTCTGAGATGTGGTTCCGGCCGGCCCGACAGGTGTTTCCACAGTGTCCGCCAAGTGGTACTGGCGTAGTTGGCAGGTGATTTTGGCATGACCGGCAGGTGGTTCCAGCAAGCCCGGCAGGTGATTCCGAAGTGTTCCGCCACCGGTTGTGGCGTAGCCGGCAGGTGATTTTTGCGTGTCCGGCAGGTGGTTCTGGCGAGTCGAGCCGGTGGTTCCGGCGTGTCCGGCAGGTGGTTCCCGTATGTCCGGCAGGTGGTTCTGTGGTGTCCGGCACGAGGTTCAGTCTGAGAGGCTGTGCCGGCATGCCCCTCACGTGATTCCGGCTTGTCCCCGAAGTGGTGCTGGTGTAGCGGGCAGGTGATTTTGGCGTGTCCGGCAGGTGGTTCAGGCGAGTTGAGCAGGTGGTTGCGACGTGCTCGGCAGGTGCTTCCGGCGTCTCCGGCACGTGTTTCTGGCACATCTGACTGGTGGTTCCGGCATGCCCAAAAGTTGATTCCGGTCTGTCCGGTAGGTGGTTCCGGCGTGCACGGCACGTGGTTCTGGTACGTCTCAGAGGTGGTTGCGTATGCCCAACAGGTGATTCCGGACTGTCCGCCACGTGCTTCTGGCACGTCTGAGAGGTGGTTCCAACATGCCCGGCAGGTCATTTCGGAGAGTCGTGCAAGTGGTTCTGGCGTAGCCCGCAGGTGATTTTGGCGTGTCCGGCAGGTGGTTCCGCCGTGCTCGGCAGGTGGTTCAGGCATGGCCGTCACGTGGCTCCAGTCTGTCCAGGACGTGTTTCCAGCTTCTCCGGCAGGTGGTTCTGGTACGTCTGAGAGGTGGTTCCGCCATGGCTGGCAGGTGATTCCGGACCGTCCCCCATGTGGTTCTGGCATAGCCAGCAGTTAATATTGGCCTGTCCGGCAGGTGGTTCCAGAGAGTCGAACAGGTGGCTCCGGCGTGCTCGGCAGGTGGTTCCGGTCTGTCCGGTAGGTGATTCCGGCGTGTCCGGCACGTGCTTCCGGCACGTCTGAGAGGTGGTTCCGGCATGAGCGACAGGTGATTTCGGAGTGTCCGCCAGGTGGTTCTGGCGTACCCAGCAGGTGATTCCGGCGTGTCCGGCATGTGGTTCTGGTGTCTCTGAGAGCTGGTTCCGGCATGTCCGGCAGGTGATTCCGGAGTGTCCGCCAAGTGGTTCTGGCATACCCGGCTGGTGATTTTGGCATGTCAGGTAGGTGGTTCCGGCCAGTCGAGCAGGTGGCTCCGGCGTGCTCGGAACATGGTTCTGGCACGTCTGAGATGTGGTTCCGGCCGGCCCGACAGGTGTTTCCACAGTGTCCGCCAAGTGGTACTGGCGACTTCATGAGATGAATGGTTCCAGCAAGCCCGGCAGGTGATTCCGAAGTGTTCCTGCCACCGGTTGTGGCGTAGACGGCAGGTGATTTTTGCGTGTCCGGCAGGTGGTTCTGGCGAGTCGAGCAGGTGGTTCCGGCGTACTCGGCAGGTGCTTCCGGGGTCCTTGGCACGTGGTTCTGGCAAATCTGAGAGGTGGTTCCGGCTTGCACGGCAGGTGATTCCGGAGTGTTCGCCAAGTGTTTCCGGCGTAGCCGGCAGGTGATTTTGCATGTCCAGCGGTCGTTCCGGCGAGTCGAGCCGGTGGTTCCGGCGTGTCCGGCAGGTGGTTCCGGTCTGTCCGGCAGGTGGTTCTGTGGTGTCCGGCACGAGGTCCAGTCTGAGAGGCTGTGCCGGCATGCCCCTCATGTGATTCCGGCTTGTCCCCGAAGTGGTGCTGGTGTAGCGGGCAGGTGATTTTGGCGTGTCCGGCAGGTGGTTCTGGCGTGCACGGCAGGTGGTTCTTGTACGTCTCAGAGGTGGTTGCGTATGCCCAACAGGTGATTCCGGACTGTCCGCCACGTGCTTCTGGCACCTCTGAGAGGTGGTTCCAACATGCCCGGCAGGTCATTTCGGAGAGTCGTCCAAGTGGTTCTGGCGTAGCCCGCAGGTGATTTTGGCGTGTCCGGCAGGTGGTTCCGCCGTGCTCGGCAGGTGGTTCAGGCATGGCCGTCACGTGGTTCCAGTCTGTCCAGGACGTGTTTCCAGCTTCTCCGGCAGGTGGTTCTGGTACGTCTGAGAGGTGGTTCCGCCGTGGCTGGCAGGCGATTCCGGACCGTCCCCCAGGTGGTTCTGGCATAGCCAGCAGTTGATATTGGCCTGTCCGGCAGGTGGTTCCAGCGAGTCGAACAGGTGGCTCCGGCGTGCTCGGCAGGTGGTTCCGGTCTGTCCGGTAGGTGATTCCGGCGTGTCCGGCACGTGCTTCTGGCACGTCTGAGAGGTGGTTCCGGCATGCGCAACAGGTGATTTCGGAGTGTCCGCCAGGTGGTTCTGGCGTACCCGGCAGGTGATTTTGGCGTGTCCGGCAGGTGTTTCTGGCGAGTCGAGCAGGTGGCTCCGGCATGCTCGGCAGGTGCTTCCGGCGTCTCCGGCACGTGTTTCTGGTGTGTCTGAGAGCTGGTTCCGGCATGTCCGGCAGATGATTCCGGAGTGTCCGCCAAGTGGTTCTGGCATACCCGGCTGGTGATTTGGGCATGTCAGGTAGGTGGTTCCGGCGAGTCGAGCAGGTGGCTCCGGCGTGCTCGGCAGGTTGTTCAGACTGGTCTGGCAGGTGTTTTCCGTCTGTTCGGGGTGTGGTTCCAACATCTCATGCACATGGTTCTGGCACGTCTGAGATGTGGTTCCGGCCGGCCCGACAGGTGTTTCCACAGTGTCCGTCAAGTGGTACTGGCGTAGTTGGCAGGTGATTTTGGCATGACCGGCAGGTGGTTCCAGCAAGCCCGGCAGGTGATTCCGAAGTGTTCCCCAACTGGTTGTGGCGTAGCCGGCAGGTGATTTCTGCGTGTCCGGCAGGTGGTTCTGGCGTGTCCGGCACGAGGTTCTGACACGTCTGAGAGGTGGTTCCGGAATGCCCGACAGGTGATTCCGGAGTGTCCGCCACGTGGGTCTGGCGTACACGGCAGGTGATTTTGGCGTGTCTGGCAGGTGTGTTTTGCAAGTCGAGCATGTGGCTCAGGCATGCTCAGCAGGTGATTCCGGCGTGTCCGGCATGTGGTTCTGGCACGTCTGAGAGGTGGTTCTGGCATGTCCGGCAGATGATTCCGGAGTGTAAACCACGTGGTTCTGGCGTAGCCAGCAGTTGATTTTGGCGTATCCAGCAGGTGGTTCTGGGGAGTGGATAAGGTGGTTCCGGAATACTCGGCAGGTGGTACCGGTGTGTCCGGAACATGGTTCTGGCAAGTCTGAGAGGTGGTTCCGGCTTGCACGGCAGGTGATTCCGGAGTGTTCGCCAAGTGGTTCTGGCTCAGCCGGCAGGTGATTTTGCACGTCCGGCGGTGGTTCCGGCGAGTCGAGCCGGTGGTTCCGGCGTGTCCGGCAGGTGGTTCCGGTCTGTCCGGCAGGTGGTTCTGGCGTGTCCGGCACGAGGTTCTGGCACGTCTGAGAGGTGTTTCCGGCATGCCCGACAGGTGATTCCGGAGTGTCCGCCACGTGGTTCTGGCGTACCCTGCAGGTGATTTTGGCGTGTCAGGGAGGTGGTACCGGTGAGTCGAGCAGGTGGTTCCGGCGTGCTCAGCAGGTGGTTCAGGCGGTTCTGGCAGGTGGTATCCGTCTGTTCGGGGTGTGGTTCCAGCATCTCATGGACGCGTTTCTGGCACGTCTGAGATGTGGTTCCAGCCGGCACAACAGGTGTTTCCGCAGTGTCCGCCAAGCGGTTCTGGCGTAGTTGGCAGGTGATTTTGGCATGACTGGCGGGTGGTTCCAGCAAGCCTGGCAGGTGATTCCAAAGTGTTCACCAACTGGTTGTGGCGTAGCCGGCAGGTGATTTTTGCGTGATCGGCAGGTGGTTCTGGCGAGTCGAGCAGGTGGTTCCGGCGTGCTCGGCTGGTGCTTCCGGGGTCATTGGCACGGGGTTCTGGCATGTCTGAGAGGTGGTTCCTGCATGCCCGGCAAGTGATTCCAGAGTGTTCGCCCAGTGGTTCTGGCATTGCCGGCAGGTGATTTTGGCATGTCCGGCAGGTGGTTCCAGCGAGTCGAACAGGTGGCTCCGGCGTGCTCGGCAGGTGGTTCCGGTCTGTCCGGTATGTGATTCCGGCGTGTCCGGCACGTGCTTCCGGCACGTCTGAGACGTGGTTCCGGCATGCGCGACAGGTGATTTCGGAGTGTCCGCCAGGTGGTTCTTGCGTACCCGGCAGGTGATTTTGGCGTGTCCGGCAGGTGTTTCTGGTGAGTCGAGCAGGTGGCTCCGGCATGCTCGGCAGGTGCTTCCGGCGTCTCCGGCACGTGGTTCTGGTGTGTCTGAGAGCTGGTTCCGGCATGTCCGGCAGATGATTCCGGAGTGTCCGCCAAGTGGTTCTGGCATACCCGGCTGGTGATTTGGGCATGTCAGGTAGGTGGTTCCGGCGTGCTCGGCAGGTTGTTCAGACTGGTCTGGCAGGTGTTTTCCGTCTGTTCGGGGTGTGGTTCCAGCATCTCATGCACATGGTTCTGGCACGTCTGAGATGTGGTTCCGGCCGGCCCGACAGGTGTTTCCACAGTGTCCGCCAAGTGGTACTGGCGTAGTTGGCAGGTGATTTTGGCATGACCGGCAGGTGGTTCCAGCAAGCCCGGCAGGTGATTCCGAAGTGTTTCCCAACTGGTTGTGGCGTAGCCGGCAGATGATTTCTGCGTGTCCGGCAGGTGGTTCTGGCGAGTCGAGCAGGTGGTTCCGGCGTGCTCGGCAGGTGCTTCCGGGGTCATTGGCACGTGGTTCTGGCATATCTGAGAGGTGGTTCCGGCATGCCCGGCAAGTGATTCCGGAGTGTTTGCCAAGTGGTTCTGGCATAGTCGGCAGGTGATTTTGGCATGTCCGGCAGGTGGTTCAGGCGAGTTGAGCAGGTGGTTCCAACGTGCTTGGCAGGTGCTTCCGGCATCTCCGGCACATGTTTCTCGCACATCTGACAGGTGGTTCCGAGATGCCCGAAAGGTGATTCCGGTTTGTCCGGTAGGAGGTTCCAGCCTGCACGGCATGTGGTTCTGGTACGTCTCAGAGGTGGCTGCGCATGCCCAACAGGTGATTCCGGACTGTCCGCCACATGGTTCTGGCACGTCTGAGAGGTGGTTCCGGCATGCCCGGCAGGTCATCCCAGAGAGTCCTCCAAGTGGTTCTGGCATAACACACAGGTGATTTTGGCGTGTCTGGCAGGTTGTTCCGTTGTGCTTGGCAGGTGGTTCAGGCTTGGCCGGCAGGTGGTTCCAGACTGTCCAGGACGTGTTTCCAGCTTCTCTGGCAGGTGGTTCTGGTACGTCTGAGAGGTGGTTCCGCCATGGCTGGCAGGCGATTCCGGACCGTCCCCCAGGTGGTTCTGGCATAGCCAGCAGTTGATATTGGCCTGTCCGGCAGGTGGTTCCAGCGAGTCGAACAGGTGGCTCCGGCGTGCTCGGCAGGTGGTTCCGGTCTGTCCGGTAGGTGATTCCGGCGTGTCCGGCACGTGCTTCCGGCACGTCTGAGAGGTGGTTCCGGCATGCGCGACAGGTGATTTCGGAGTGTCCGCCAGGTGGTTCTGGCGTACCCGGCAGGTGATTTTGGCGTGTCCGGCAGGTGTTTCTGGCGAGTCGAGCAGGTGGCTCCGGCATGCTCGGCAGGTGCTTCCGGCGTCTCCGGCACGTGGTTCTGGTGTGTCTGAGAGCTGGTTCCGGCATGTCCGGCAGATGATTCCGGAGTGTCCGCCACGTGGGTCTGGCGTACCCGGCAGGTGATTTTGGCGTGTCTGGCAGGTGTGTTTTGCAAGTCGAGCATGTGGCTCAGGCATGCTCAGCAGGTGATTCCGGCGTGTCCGGCATGTGGTTCTGGCACGTCTGAGAGGTGGTTCTGGCATGTCCGGCAGATGATTCCGGAGTGTCCACCACGTGGTTCTGGCGTAGCCGGCAGGTGAATTTGGCGTGTCGAGCAGGTGGTTCCGGTGAGCTCGGCAGGTGGTACCGGCGTGTCCGGAACATGGTTCTGGCACGACTGAGAGACGGTTCCGGCATGCCCGGCAGGTGATTCCGGAGTGTCCGGCATGTGGTTCTGGCACCTCTGAGAGTTGGTTCCGGAATGCCTGACATGTGATTCCGGAGTGTCTGCCGAGTGGTTCTGGCGTAGCCGGCAGGTGATTTTGGCGTGTCCAGCAGGTGGTTCCGGCGAGCTCGGCAGGTGGTACCGGCGTGTCCGGAACATGGTTCTGGCACGTCTGAGAGATGGTTCCGGCATGCCCGGCAGGTGATTCCTGAGTCTCCGGCATGTGGTTCTGGCACCTCTGAGATGTGGTTCCGGCATGCCCGGCAGGTGGTTCCGGAGTGTCTGCCGAGTGGTTCTGGCGTAGCCGGCAGTTGATTTTGGCGTATCCAGCAGGTGGTTCTGGGGAGTGGATAAGGCGGTTCCGGAATACTCGGCAGGTGGTACCGGTGTGTCCGGAACATGGTTCTGGCAAGTCTGAGAGGTGGTTCCGGCTTGCACGGCAGGTGATTCCGGAGTGTTCGCCAAGTGGTTCTGGCTCAGCCGGCAGGTGATTTTGCACGTCCGGCGGTGGTTCCGGCGAGTCGAGCCGGTGGTTCCGGCGTGTCCGGCAGGTGGTTCCGGTCTGTCCGGCAGGTGGTTCTGGCGTGTCCGGCACGAGGTTCTGGCACGTCTGAGAGGTGTTTCCGGCATGCCCGACAGGTGATTCCGGAGTGTCCGCCACGTGGTTCTGGCGTACCCTGCAGGTGATTTTGGCGTGTCTGGCACGTGTTTCTGGCGAGTCGAGCATGTGGCTCAGGCATGCTCAGCAGGTGCTTCCGGCGTGTCCGGCACGTGGTTCTGGTGTGTCTGTGAGCTGGTTCTGGCATGTCCGGCAGATGATTCCGGAGTGTCCACCAAGTGGCTCTGGCATACCCGGCAGGTGATTTTGGCGTGTCAGGTAGGTGGTTCCGGCGAGTCGAGTAGGTGGTTCCGGCGTGCTCGGCAGGTGGTTCAGGTGGGTCTGGCAGGTGGTTTCGGTCTGTTCGGGGTGTGGTTCCGGCATCTCAGGCACATGGTTCTGGCACGTCTGAGAGGTGGTTCCGGCCGGCCCGACAGGTGTTTCCATGGTGTTCGCCAAGTGGTTCAGGCATAGCTGGCAGGTGATGTTGGCGTGACCGGCAGGTGGTTCAAGCCAGCCCGGCAGGTGATTCCGAAGTGTTCACCAAATGGTTGTGGCGTAGCCGGCAGGTGATTTTGGCGTGTCCAGCAGGTGGTTTTGGCGAGTCGAGCTGGTGGTTCTGGCGTGCTCGGCAGGTGGTTCAGGCGGTTCTGGCAGGTGGTATCCGTCTGTTCGGGGTGTGGTTCCGGCATCTCATGAACACGTTTTTGGCACGTCTGAGATGTGGTTCCAGCCGGCCCGACAGGTGTTTCCGCAGTGTCCGCCAAGCGGTTCTGGTGTTGTTGGCAGGTGATTTTTGGCATGACTGGCAGGTGGTTCCAGCAAGCCTGGCAGGTGATTCCAAAGTGTTCACCAACTGATTGTGGCGTAGCCGGCAGGTGATTTTTGCGTGATCGGCAGGTGGTTCTGGCGAGTCGAGCAGGTGGTTCCGGCGTGCTCGGCTGGTGCTTCCGGGGTCATTGGCACGGGGTTCTGGCATGTCTGAGAGGTGGTTCCTGCATGCCCGGCAAGTGATTCCGGAGTGTTCGCCAAGTGGTTCTGGCATAGTCGGCAGGTGATTTTGGCATGTCTGGCAGGTGGTTCAGGCGAGTTGAGCAGGTGGTTCCAACGTGCTTGGCAGGTGCTTCCGGCGTCTCTGGCACGTGTTTCTGGCACATCTGACAGGTGGTTCCGGCATGCCCGAAAGGTGATTCCGGTCTGTCCGGTAGGTGGTTCCAGCCGGCACGGCATGTGGTTGTGGTACGTCTCAGAGGTGGTTGCGCATGCCCAACAGGTGATTCCGGACTGTCCGCCACATGGTTCTGGCACGTCTGAGAGGTGGTTCCGGCATGCCCGGCAGGTCATCCCAGAGAGTCCTCCAAGTGGTTCTGGCATAACACGCAGGTGATTTTGGCGTGTCTGGCAGGTTGTTCCGTTGTGCTTGGCAGGTGGTTCAGGCTCGGCCGGCAGGTGGTTCCAGACTGTCGAGGACGTGTTTCCAGCTTCTCCGGCAGGTGGTTCTGGTACGTCTGAGAGGTGGTTCCGCCGTGGCTCGCAGGCGATTCCGGACCGTCCCCCAGGTGGTTCTGGCATAGCCAGCAGTTGATATTGGCCTGTCCGGCAGGTGGTTCCAGGGAGTCGAACAGGTGGCTCCGGCGTGCTCGGCAGGTGGTTCCGGTCTGTCCGGTAGGTGATTCCGGCGTGTCCGGCACGTGCTTCCGGCACGTCTGAGAGGTGGTTCCGGCATGCGCGACAGGTGATTTCGGAGTGTCCGCCAGGTGGTTCTGGCGTACCCGTCAGGTGATTTTGGCGTGTCCGGCAGGTGTTTCTGGCGAGTCGAGCAGGTGGCTCCGGCATGCTCGGCAGGTGCTTCCGGCGTCTCCGGCACGTGTTTCTGGTGTGTCTGAGAGCTGGTTCCGGCATGTCCGGCAGATGATTCCGGAGTGTCCGCCAAGTGGTTCTGGCATACCCGGCTGGTGATTTGGGCATGTCAGGTAGGTGGTTCCGGCGAGTCGAGCAGGTGGCTCCGGCGTGCTCGGCAGGTTGTTCAGACGGGTCTGGCAGGTGTTTTCCGTCTGTTCGGGGTGTGGTTCCAGCATCTCATGCACATGGTTCTGGCACGTCTGAGATGTGGTTCCGGCCGGCCCGACAGGTGTTTCCACAGTGTCCGCCAAGTGGTACTGGCGTAGTTGGCAGGTGATTTTGGCATGACCGGCAGGTGGTTCCAGCAAGCCCGGCAGGTGATTCCGAAGTCTTCCCCAACTGGTTGTGGCGTAGCCGGCAGGTGATTTTTGCGTGATCGGCAGGTGGTTCTGGCGTGTCCGGCACGAGGTTCTGACACGTCTGAGAGGTGGTTCCGGAATGCCCGACAGGTGATTCCGGAGTGTCCGCCACGTTGGTCTGGCGTACCCGGCAGGTGATTTTGGCGTGTCTGGCAGGTGTGTTTTGCAAGTCGAGCATGTGGCTCAGGCATGCTCAGCAGGTGATTCCGGCGTGTCCGGCATGTGGTTCTGGCACGTCTGAGAGGTGGTTCTGGCATGTCCGGCAGATGATTCCGGAGTGTCCACCACGTGGTTCTGGCGTAGCCGGCAGGTGAATTTGGCGTGTCGAGCAGGTGGTTCCGGTGAGCTCGGCAGGTGGTACCGGCGTGTCCGGAACATGGTCCTGACACGACTGAGAGATGGTTCCGGCATGCCCGGCAGGTGATTCCGGAGTGTCCGGCATGTGGTTCTGGCACCTCTGAGAGTTGGTTCCGGAATGCCTGACATGTGATTCCGGAGTGTCTGCCAAGTGGTTCTGGCGTAGCCGGCAGGTGATTTTGGCGTGTCCAGCAGGTGGTTCCGGCGAGCTCGGCAGGTGGTACCGGCGTGTCCGGAACATGGTTCTGGCACGTCTGAGAGATGGTTCCGGCATGCCCGGCAGGTGATTCGGGAGTCTCCGGCATGTGGTTCTGGCACCTCTGAGATGTGGTTCCGGCATGCCCGGCAGGTGGTTCCGGAGTGTCTGCCGAGTGGTTCTGGCGTAGCCGGCAGTTGATTTTGGCGTATCCAGCAGGTGGTTCTGGGGAGTGGATAAGGCGGTTCCGGAATACTCGGCAGGTGGTACCGGTGTGTCCGGAACATGGTTCTGGCAAGTCTGAGAGGTGGTTCCGGCTTGCACGGCAGGTGATTCCGGAGTGTTCGCCAAGTGGTTCTGGCTCAGCCGGCAGGTGATTTTGCACGTCCGGCGGTGGTTCCGGCGAGTCGAGCCGGTGGTTCCGGCGTGTCCGGCAGGTGGTTCCGGTCTGTCCGGCAGGTGGTTCTGGCGTGTCCGGCACGAGGTTCTGGCACGTCTGAGAGGTGTTTCCGGCATGCCCGACAGGTGATTCCGGAGTGTCCGCCACGTGGTTCTGGCGTACCCTGCAGGTGATTTTGGCGTGTCTGGCACGTGTTTCTGGCGAGTCGAGCATGTGGCTCAGGCATGCTCAGCAGGTGCTTCCGGCGTGTCCGGCACGTGGTTCTGGTGTGTCTGAGAGCTGGTTCTGGCATGTCCGGCAGATGATTCCGGAGTGTCCACCAAGTGGCTCTGGCATACCCGGCACGTGATTTTGGCGTGTCAGGTAGGTGGCTCCGGCGAGTCGAGTAGGTGGTTCCGGCATGCTCGGCAGGTGGTTCAGGCGGGTCTGGCAGGTGGTTCGGTCTGTTCGGGGTGTGGTTCCGGCATCTCAGGCACATGGTTCTGGCACGTCTGAGAGGTGGTTCCGGCCGGCCCGACAGGTGTTTCCATGGTGTTCGCCAAGTGGTTCAGGCATAGCTGGCAGGTGATGTTGGCGTGACCGGCAGGTGGTTCAAGCCAGCCCGGCAGGTGATTCCGAATTGTTCACCAAATGGTTGTGGCGTAGCCGGCAGGTGATTTTGGCGTGTCCAGCAGGTGGTTTTGGCGAGTCGAGCTGGTGGTTCTGGCGTGCTCGGCAGGTGGTTCAGGCGGTTCTGTCAGGTGGTATCCGTCTGTTCAGGGTGTGGTTCCGGCATCTCATGAACACGTTTCTGGCACGTCTGAGATGTGGTTCCAGCCGGCCCGACAGGTGTTTCCGCAGTGTCCGCCAAGCGGTTCTGGCGTTGTTGGCAGGTGATTTTTGGCATGACTGGCAGGTGGTTCCAGCAAGCCTGGCAGGTGATTCCAAAGTGTTCACCAACTGGTTGTGGCGTAGCCGGCAGGTGATTTTTGCGTGATCGGCAGGTGGTTCTGGCGAGTCGAGCAGGTGGTTCCGGCGTGCTCGGCTGGTGCTTCCGGGGTCATTGGCACGGGGTTCTCGCATGTCTGAGAGGTGGTTCCTGCATGCCCGGCAAGTGATTCCGGAGTGTTCGCCAAGTGGTTCTGGCATAGCCGGCAGGTGATCTTGGCATGTCCGGCAGGTGGTTCAGGCGAGTTGAGCAGGTGGTTCCAACGTGCTTGGCAGGTGCTTCCGGCGTCTCCGGCACGTGTTTCTGGCACATCTGACAGGTGGTTCCGGCATGCCCGAAAGGTGATTCCGGTCTGTCCGGTAGGTGGTTCCAGCCTGCACGGCATGTGTTTCTGGTACGTCTCAGAGGTGGTTGCGCATGCCCAACAGGTGATTCCGGACTGTCCGCCACATGGTTCTGGCACGTCTGAGAGGTGGTTCCGGCATGCCCGGCAGGTCATCCCAGAGAGTCCTCCAAGTGGTTCTGGCATAACACGCAGGTGATTTTGGCGTGTCTGGCAGGTTGTTCCGTTGTGCTTGGCAGGTGGTTCAGGCTTGGCCGGCAGGTGGTTCCAGACTGTCCAGGACGTGTTTCCAGCTTCTCCGGCAGGTGGTTCTGGTACGTCTGAGAGGTGGTTCCGCCATGGCTCGCAGGCGATTCCGGACCGTCCCCCAGGTGGTTCTGGCATAGCCAGCAGTTGATATTGGCCTGTCCGGCAGGTGGTTCCAGGGAGTCGAACAGGTGGCTCCGGCGTGCTCGGCAGGTGGTTCCGGTCTGTCCGGTAGGTGATTCCGGCGTGTCCGGCACGTGCTTCCGGCACGTCTGAGAGGTGGTTCCGGCATGCGCGACAGGTGGTTTCGGAGTGTCCGCCAGGTGGTTCTGGCGTACCCGGCAGGTGATTTTGGCGTGTCCGGCAGGTGTTTCTGGCGAGTCGAGCAGGTGGCTCCGGCATGCTCGGCAGGTGCTTCCGGCGTCTCCGGCACGTGGTTCTGGTGTGTCTGAGAGCTGGTTCCGGCATGTCCGGCAGATGATTCCGGAGTGTCCGCCAAGTGGTTCTGGCATACCCGGCTGGTGATTTGGGCATGTCAGGTAGGTGGTTCCGGCGAGTCGAGCAGGTGGCTCCGGCGTGCTCGGCAGGTTGTTCAGACGGGTCTGGCAGGTGTTTTCCGTCTGTTCGGGGTGTGGTTCCAGCATCTCATGCACATGGTTCTGGCACGTCTGAGATGTGGTTCCGGCCGGCCCGACTGGTGTTTCCACAGTGTCCGCCAAGTGGTACTGGCGTAGTTGGCAGGTGATTTTGGCATGACCGGCAGGTGGTTCCAGCAAGCCCGGCAGGTGATTCCGAAGTGTTCCCCAACTGGTTGTGGCGTAGCCGGCAGGTGATTTCTGCGTGTCCGGCAGGTGGTTCTGGCGTGTCCGGCACGAGGTTCTGACACGTCTTAGAGGTGGTTCCGGAATGCCCGACAGGTGATTCCGGAGTGTCCGCCACGTGTTTCTGGCGTACCCGGCAGGTGATTTTGGCGTGTCTGGCAGGTGTGTTTTGCAAGTCGAGCATGTGGCTCAGGCATGCTCAGCAGGTGATTCCGGCGTGTCCGGCATGTGGTTCTGGCACGTCTGAGAGGTGGTTCTGGCATGTCCGGCAGATGATTCTGGAGTGTCCACCACGTGGTTCTGGCGTAGCCGGCAGGTGAATTTGGCGTGTCGAGCAGGTGGTTCCGGCGTGCTCGGCAGGTGGTTCAGGTGGGTCTGGCAGGTGGTTTCGGTCTGTTCGGGGTGTGGTTCCGGCATCTCAGGCACATGGTTCTGGCACGTCTGAGAGGTGGTTCCGGCCGGCCCGACAGGTGTTTCCATGGTGTTCGCCAAGTGGTTCAGGCATAGCTGGCAGGTGATGTTGGCGTGACCGGCAGGTGGTTCAAGCCAGCCCGGCAGGTGATTCCGAAGTGTTCACCAAATGGTTGTGGCGTAGCCGGCAGGTGATTTTGGCGTGTCCAGCAGGTGGTTTTGGCGAGTCGAGCTGGTGGTTCTGGCGTGCTCGGCAGGTGGTTCAGGTGGTTCTGGCAGGTGGTATCCGTCTGTTCGGGGTGTGGTTCCGGCATCTCATGAACACGTTTCTGGCACGTCTGAGATGTGGTTCCAGCCGGCCCGACAGGTGTTTCCGCAGTGTCCGCCAAGCGGTTCTGGCGTAGTTGGCAGGTGATTTTGGCATGACTGGCAGGTGGTTCCAGCAAGCCCGGCCCATGATTCCGAAGTGTTCACCAACTGGTTGTGGTGCAGCCGGCAGGTGATTTTTGCGTGTCCGGCAGGTGGTTCTGGCGAGTCGAGCAGGTGGTTCCGGCGTGCTCGGCAGGTGCTTCCGGGGTCATTGGCACGTGGTTCTGGCATGTCTGAGAGGTGGTTCTCGCATGCCCGGCCGGTGATTGGGGAGTGTTCGCCAAGTGGTTCTGTCGTAGCCGGCAGGTGATTTTGCATGTCCGGCGGTGGTTCCGGAGGGTCGAGCCGGTGGTTCTGGCATGCTCGTCAGTTGGTTCAGGCAGGTCCGGCAGGTGGTTCCGGTGTGTCCGGGAGGTGGTTCCGGCGTGTCTGGCACATGGTTCCGGCCCGTCTGAGAGGTGGTTCTATCATGCCCGGCAGGTGATTCCAGAGAGTCCACCAACTCGTTGTGGAGTAGCCGACAGGTGATTTTGGCATGTCCGGCAGGTGGTTCTGGCGAGTCGAGCAGGTGGTTCCAGCGTGCTTGGCAGGTGCTTCTGGGGTCATTGGCACATGGTTCTGGCATGTGTGAGAGGTGGTTCCGGCATGCGCGGCAGGTGATTCCGGCGTGTCTGGCAGGTGCTTCTGGTCTGTCCGGGAGCTGGTTCCAGCATGGCCAGCACGTGGTTCTGGCACGTCTGTGACGTGCTTCAGGCGTGCCCCGCAGGTGATTCCTTGGTGTCCGCCAAGTGGTTCTGGTGTCACCGGCAGGTTATTTTGGTGTGTCCGGCAGGTCTTTCCTGCTTTTTGGGCTCGTGCCTCTGGCTTGTAAGACAGATGCTTGTGGCATTTCTGGCCCCCGTTCTTTCATACTCCTCAGCTGGTTTCAGTGTTTCTGGCTCCTGTTTGTGGCATATCCGACAGGTGTTTACAATGTGTCTGGCATGTCGTTGTGCTATGTTTGGAATCTGGTTCCGTCATGTCATTGTGTGCGGCTGGCATGTTGAAGAGATGGTTCTGCAGTGTCAGAATCGCTGTTCCAATGTGTCCGGCAGGTGGTTACAGGTGGTTCTGGCATGCAACGTGCGTGCTTCTGGTATGCCTGTTGGGTCATACTGGCATGAAGGCGTGGCCCTTTGAGAGTGTGTGGAGGGTGTTTTTGGCATGTCTCCCGGGGTTTTCTGGCACATAAGGGGCATGATTCCTTTTTATTCGTCAGGTGAGTTTGTTCTCAGCTTCCTCAAGAGATGGAAGGAAGATGGTCTGTGGCTTGTGGCCCCTTGAGGGGTGGAGCCAATGCATTGTGCATTCCAATCTAGAGCAATGGAGGGCATGGCTGAGAGCAAAAGGGTCTTTCTGACATAGCTGCATTCTGACACTCTCTCCACCAGTGCACAATGGTGTTTGGAAAAAGGCTTACAGTCTCTCTCCTCCTGAGCAGGTGGATGCTAAATCATTTGGGACTCAGCCCAGTTGCTTCAGGGGAAGATGTAGGCATTTCGTCTGAGCAAGGTTGGCAAGGTAGAACTGCGGCAGAAGCACAAGTCCTAAAGCGGCGAGTTAAGCGCTGGGAAGAAATGGCGTTTGAGCTGCCTTTGTATGAGAGTTTCCTCATATGCTGTACAGCACTGTGGAAAGCGAGTTCTTTCTCAGCTTCCTAAAGAGCTGGAGGCAAGACAGTTTATGGCTTGTCTCCCATTGAAGGATGGAGGCAGTGCTTTGTGCCTTCCACCTGCAGAGCAATGGATGGCATGGCTGAGAGCAAAGGGGGCTTTCTGCCATTGGTGCTTTCTGATACCATTCAGGGGTGGTGCCAGTGCCTTGTGCCTCCTACCTCTAGAGGAATGGAGGGCAAGACCAAGAGTAAAGGGACTTTCTGAAATTGGTGGTTTCTGACACTGCCCCAACCATTGCTCAAGGGCGGTTGGTTAAAAGCCTATTGTCTGTCTCCTCCTCAGCATGTGGAACCACAATCATCCGGGCCTCGTCCCCATTGCTCAAGGGGCAGATGTAGGCATTTCGTCTGAGCCGGGTGGGCAAGGTGGAAATGCAGCAGAAGCGGATGTTGCAGATTGGCGAGTTAAGGGCTGAAAAGACACGGCGTTCAGGTGCCTTTGTATGAGATGTTCCCAGGATGCTGCAAGAGCACTGTGGAATGCGAGTGCTTTCCCAGCTTCCTAAAGAGCTGGAAGCAGGACAGTTTATGGCTTGTCTCCAATTGAAGGATGGAGGCAGTGCTTTGTTCCTTGCACCTCTAGAGCAATGGGGGGCACGGCTGCCTGCAAAGGGGTCTTGCTGACACAGCTGCTTTCGGACACTCTGTCCACCAGTGCACAATGGTTGTTGGAAAAAGGCATACAGTCTATCGCCTCCTAAGCATGTGGACGCTCAATCATTTGGGACTCAGCCCAGTTTCTTCAGGGGAAGATGTAGTCATTTCATCTGAGCCGGGTTGGCAAGGTGGAATTGCAGCAGAAGTCCTAAAGCGGCAAGTTAAGCGCTGGGAAGAAATGGCATTTGAGCTGCCTTTGTATGAGAGTTTCCTCGTATGCTGTAACAGCACTGTGGAAAGCGAGTTCTTTCTCAGCTTCCTAGAGAGCTGGAAGCAAGACATTTTATGGCTTGTCTCCCATTGAAGGATGGAGGCAGTGCTTTGTGCCTTCCACCTCTAGAGCAATGGAGGGCACAGCTGAGAATAAAGTAAAGGGGTCTTTCTGCCATTGGTGCTTTCTGACACTCTCCCAACCATTGCACTTGGTGGTTAGTTAAAAGCCTGTTGTCTCTCTCCTCCTCAGCATGTGGAACCACAATCATCCGGGCCTCGTCCCAATTGCTCAAGGGGAAGATGTAGGCATTTCGTCTGAGCCGGGTTGGCAAGGTGGAATTGTGGCAGAAGCAGAAGTTCTAAAGTGGTGAGGTAAGGTCTGGCAAGAAAGGCCGTTTGACCTTCATTTCTATGACAGTTTCCCCGTAGGATTTTCCCGGGAGCCGAGCAGGTGTTTCTGGCATTCTCGGCAGGAGGTTCGGGCATGTACAGCAGGTGGTTCCAGTCTGTCCAGGATGTGGTTCCGGCGTGTCTGGCACGTGGTTCTGCTATGTCTCAGAGGTGGTTCCGGCATGCCCGGCCGGTGATCCAGGAGAGTCCACCGAGTGATTCTGGCGTAACCGGCAGGTGATTTTTGCATGTCTGGCAGGTGGTTCTGGCGAGTCGAGCAGGTGGTTCTGGTGTGCTCGGCAGGTGTTTCCGGCGTCTCCGGCACGTGTTTCTGGCACATTTGACAGGTGGTTCTGGCATGCCCGAAAGGTGACTCCGGTCTGTCCGGTAGGTGGTTCCGGCGTGTATGGCACGTGGTTCTGGTACGTCTCAGAGGTGGTTGCGCATGCCCAACAGGTGATTCTGGACTGTCCGACATATGGTTCTGGCACGTCTGAGAGGTGGTTCCAGCATGCCCGGTAGGTCATCCCTGAGAGTCCTCCAAGTGGTTCTGGAGTAGCCCGCAGGTGATTTTGGCATGTCCGGCAGGTGGTTCTGGTGTGCTCGGCAGGTGGTTCAGGCGGGTCTGGCAGGTGGTTACGGTCTGTTCGGGGTATGGTTCCGGCATCTCAGGCTCATGGTTCTGGCACATGTGAGAGGTGGTTCCGGCCGGCCAGACAGGTGTTTCCGGAGCGTCCGCAAAGTGGTTCTGGCGTAGCTGGCAGGTGATGTTGGCGTGACCGGCAGGTGGTTCCAGCAAGCCCGGCAGGTGATTCCGGAGTGTCTGCCAAGTGGTTCTGGCGCAGTCGGCAGGTGATTTTGGCGTGTCCAGCAGGTGGTTCCGGCGAGCTCGGCAGGTGGTACCGGCGTGTCCGGAACATGGTTCTGGTACGTCTGAGAGATGGTTCCGGCATGCCCGGCAGGTGATTCCGGAGTGTCCGGCATGTGGTTCTGGCACCTCTGAGAGGTGGTTCCGGCATGCCCGGCAGGTGGTTCCGGAGTGTTTGCCGAGTGGTTCTGGCGTAGCCGGCAGGTGATTTTGCATGCCCGGCGGTGGTAAGTTCCTGGTAGGCTGTAAGAGCACTGTGGAGAGCGAGTTGTTTCTTAGCTTCCCAAAGAGCTGAAAGCAAGATGCTGTGGGGCCCAACTCGCCCTTTGGAAAGAAGCCTGCACGTTGTGCCTTTCAGCTCTAGGGCAATGTAGCACACCCAGAGCAGAAGTCCTACTTCAGCCAGATCAGGCCTGCAAAGAAACTGCGTTTCACAGGCCTTTGGAAGACATGTTCCCGGTAGGCTGTAAGAGCACTGTGCAGACAGAGTTGTTTCTTAGCTTCCCAAAGAGCTGGAAGCAAGATGCTGTGGGGCCCAACTCGCCCTTTGGAAAGAAGCCTGCACGTTGTGCCTTTCAGCTCTAGGGCAATGTAGCACACCCAGAGCAGAAGTCCTACTTCAGCCAGATCAGGCCTGCAAAGAAACTGCGTTTCACAGGCCTTTGGAAGAGATGTTCCCGGTAGGCTGTAAGAGCACTGTGCAGAGCGAGTTGTTTCTTAGCTTGCCAAAGAGCTGGAAGCAAGATGCTGTGGGGCACAACTCGCCTTTTGGAAAGAAGCCTGCACGTTGTGCCTTTCAGCTCTAGGGCAAAGTAGCACACCCAGAGCAGAATTCGTACTTCAGCCAGATCAGGCCTGAAAAGAAACTGCGTTTCACAGGCCTTTGGAAGAGATGTTCCCGGTAGGCTGTAAGAGCACTGTGCAGAGCGAGTTGTTTCTTAGCTTCCCAAAGAGCTGGAAGCAAGATGCTGTGGGGCCCAACTCGCCCATTGGAAAGAAGCCTGCACGTTGTGCCTTTCTGCTCTAAGGCAAAGTAGCACACCCAGAGCAGAAGTCCTACTTCAGCCAGATCAGGCCTTCAAAGAAACTGCGTTTCACAGGCCTTTGGAAGAGATGTCCCCGGTAGGCTGTAAGAGCACTGTGCAGAGCGAGTTGTTTCTTAGCTTCCCAAAGAGCTGGAAGCAAGATGCTGTGGGGCCCAACTCGCCCTTTGGAAACAAGCCTGCACGTTGTGCCTTTCAGCTCTAGGGCAAAGTAGCACACCCAGAGCAGAAGTCCTACTTCAGCCAGATCAGGCCTGCAAAGAAACTGCGTTTCACAGGCCTTTGGAAGACATGTTCCCGGTAGGCTGTAAGAGCACTGTGCAGACAGAGTTGTTTCTTAGCTTCCCAAAGAGCTTGAAGCAAGATGCTGTGGGGCCCAACTCGCCCTTTGGAAAGAAGCCTGCACGTTGTGCCTTTCAGCTCTAGGGCAATGTAGCACACCCAGAGCAGATGTCCTACTTCAGCCAGATCAGGCCTGCAAAGAAACTGAATTTCACAGGGCTTTGGAAGAGATGTTCCCGGTAGGCTGTAAGAGCACTGTGCAAAGCGAGTGGTTTCGTAGCTTCCCAAAGAGCTGGAAGCAAGATGCTGTGGGGCCCAACTCGCCCTTTGGAAAGAAGCCTGCACGTTGTGCCTTTCAGCTCTAGGGCAATGTAGCACACCCAGAGCAGAAGTCCTACTTCAGCCAGATCAGGCCTGCAAAGAAACTGCGTTTCACAGGCCTTTGGAAGAGCTGTTTCCGTTAGGCTGTAAGAGCACTGTGCAGAGCGAGTTGTTTCTTAGCTTCCCAAAGAGCTGGAAGCAAGATGCTGTGGGGCCCAACTCGCCCTTTGGAAAGAAGCCTGCACGTTGTGCCTTTCAGCTCTAGGGCAAAGTAGCACACCCAGAGCAGAAGTCCTACTTCAGCCAGATCAGGCCTGCAAAGAAACTGCGTTTCACAGGCCTTTGGAAGAGATGTTCCCGGTAGGCTGTAAGAGCACTGTGCAGAGCGAGTTGTTTCTTAGCTTCCCAAAGAGCTGGAAGCAAGATGCTGTGGGGCCCAACTCGCCCTTTGGAAAGAAGCCTGCACGTTGTGCCTTTCAGCTCTAGGGCAATGTAGCACACCCAGAGCAGAAGTCCTACTTCAGCCAGATCAGGCCTGCAAAGAAACTGTGTTTCACAGGCCTTTGGAAGAAATGTTCCCGGTAGGCTGTAAGAGCACTGTGCAGAGCGAGTTGTTTCTTAGCTTCCCAAAGGGCTGGAAGCAAGATGCTGTGGGGCCCAACTCGCCCTTTGGAAAGAAGCCTGCACGTTGTGCCTTTCAGCTCTAGGGCAATGTAGCACACCCAGAGCAGAAGTCCTACTTCAGCCAGATCAGGCCTGCAAAGCAGCTGCGTTTCACAGGCCTTTGGAAGAGATGTTCCCGGTAGGCTGTAAGAGCACTGTGCAGAGCGAGTTGTTTCTTAGCTTCCCAAAGAGCTAGAAGCAAGATGCTGTGGGGCCCAACTCGCCCTTTGGAAAAAAGCCTGCACGTTGTGCCTTTCATCTCTAGGGCAATGTAGCACACCCAGAGCAGAAGTCCTACTTCAGCCAGATCAGGCCTGCAAAGAAACTGTGTTTCACAGGCCTTTGGAAGAGATGTTCCCGGTAGGCTGTAAGAGCACTGTGCAGAGCGAGTTGTTTCTTAGCTTCCCAAAGAGCTGGAAGCAAGATGCTGTGGGGCCCAACTCGCCCTTTGGAAAGAAGCCTGCACGTTGTGCATTTCAGCTCTAGGGCAATGTAGCACACCCAGAGCAGAAGTCCTACTTCAGCCAGATCAGTCCTGCAAAGAAACTGCGTTTCACAGGCCTTTGGAAGAGATGTCCCGGTAGGCTGTAAGAGCACTGTGCAGAGCGAGTTGTTTCTTAGCTTCCCAAAGAGCTGGAAGCAAGATGCTGTGGGGCCCAACTCGCCCTTTGGAAAGAAGCCTGCACGTTGTGCCTTTCAGCTCTAGGGCAAAGTAGCACACCCAGAGCAGAAGTCCTGCTTCAGCCAGATCAGGCCTTCAAAGAAACTGAAATTCACAGGGCTTTGGAAGAGATGTTCCTGGTAGGCTGTAAGAGCACTGTGCAAAGCGAGTGGTTTCGTAGCTTCCCAAAGAGCTGGAAGCAAGATGCTGTGGGGCCCAACTCGCCCTTTGAAAGAAGCCTGCACGTTGCGTCTTTCAGCTCTAAGGCAATGTGGCACACCCAGAGCAGAAGTCCTACTTCAGCCAGATCAGACCTGCAAAGCAGCTGCGTTTCACAGGCCTTTGGAAGAGATGTGCCCGGTAGGCTGTAAGAGCACTGTGCAGAGCGAGTTGTTTTTTAGCTTCCCAAAGAGCTGGAAGCAAGATGCTCTGGGGCCCAACTCGCCCTTTGGAAAGAAGCCTGCACGTTGTGCCTTTCAGCTCTAGGGCAAAGTAGCACACCCAGAGCAGAAGTCCTACTTCAGCCAGATCAGGCCTGCAAAAAATCTGCGTTTCACAGCCCTTTGGAAGAGATGTTCCCGGTAGGCTGTAAGAGTTATGTGCAGAGCGAGTTGTTTTTTAGCTTCCCAAAGAGCTGGAAGCAAAATGCTGTGGGGCCCAACTCGCCCTTTGGAAAGAAGCCTGCACGTTGTGCCTTTCAGCTCTAGGGCAATGTAGCACACCCAGAGCAGAAGTCCTACTTCAGTCAGATCAGGCCTGCAAAGAAACTGCGTTTCACAGGCCTTTGGAAGAGATGTTCCCACTAGGCTGTAAGAGCACTGTGCAGAGCGAGTTGTTACTTAGCTTCCCAAAGAGCTGGAAGCAAGATGCTGTGGGGCCCAACTCGCCCTTTGGAAAGAAGCCTGCACGTTGTGCCTTTCAGCTCTAGGGCAAAGTACCACACCCAGAGCAGAAGTCCTACTTCAGCCAGATCAGGCCTGCAAAGAAACTGCGTTTCACAGGCCTTTGGAAGAGATGTTCCCGGTAGGCTGTAAGAGCACTGTGCAGAGCGAGTTGTTTCTTAGCTTCCCAAAGAGTTGGAAGCAAGATGCTGTGGGGCCCAACTCGCCCTTTGGAAAGAAGCCTGCACGTTGTGCCTTTCAGCTCTAGGGCAAAGTAGCACACCCAGAGCAGAAGTCCCACTTCAGCCAGATCAGGCCTGCAAAGAAACTGCGTTTCACAGGCCTTTGGAAGAGATGTTGCCGGTAGGCTGTAAGAGCACTGTGCAGAGCGAGTTGTTTCTTAGCTTCCCAAAGAGCTGGAAGCAAGATGCTGTGGGGCCCAACTCGCCCATTGGAAAGAAGCCTGCACGTTCCGCCTTTCAGCTCTAGGGCAATGTAGCACACCCAGAGCAGAAGTCCTACTTCAGCCAGATCAGGCCTGCAAAGAAACTGCGTTTCACAGGCCTTTGGAAGAGATGTTCCCGGTAGCCTGTAAGAGCACTGTGCAGAGCGAGTTGTTTTTTAGCTTCCCAAGGAGCTGGAAGCAAGATGCTGTGGGGCCCAACTCGCCCTTTGGAAAGAAGCCTGCACGTTGTTCCTTTCAGCTCTAGGGCAATGTAGCACACCCAGAGCAGAAGTCCTACTTCAGCCAGATCAGGCCTTCAAAGAAACTGCGTTTCACAGGCCTTTGGAAGAGATGTTCCCGGTAGGCTGCAAGAGCACTGTGCAGAGCGAGTTGTTTCTTAGCTTCCCAAAGAGCTGGAAGCAAGATGCTGTGGGGCCCAACTCGCCCTTTGGAAAGAAGCCTGCACGTTGTGCCTTTCAGCTGTAGGGCAAAGTAGCACACCCAGAGCAGAAGTCCTACTTCAGCCAGATCAGGCCTGCAAAGAAACTGCGTTTCACAGGCCTTTGGAAGAGATGTTCCCAGTAGGCTGTAAGAGCACTGTGCAGAGCGAGTTGTTCCTTAGCTTCCCAAAGAGCTGGAAGCAAGATGCTGTGGGGCCCAACTCGCCCTTTGGAAAGAAGCCTGCACGTTGCGCCTTTCAGCTCTAGGAGAATGTAGCACACCCAGAGCAGATGTCCTACTTCAGCCAGATCATGCCTGCAAAGAAACTGCGTTTCACAGGCCTTTGTAAGAGATGTTCCCGGTAGGCTGTAAGAGCACTGTGCAGAGCTAATTGTTTCTTAGCTCCCAAAGAGCTGGAAGCAAGATGCTGTGGGGCCCAACTCTCCCTTTGGAAAGAAGCCTGCACGTTGAGCCTTTCAGCTCTAGGGCAAAGTAGCACACCCAGAGCAGAAGTCCTACTTCAGCCAGATCAGGCCTGCAAAGAAACTGCGTTTCACAGGCCTTTGGAAGAGATGTTCCCGGTAGGCTGTAAGAGCACTGTGCAGAGCGAGTTGTTTCTTAGCTTCCCAAAGAGCTGGAAGCAAGATGCTGTGGGGCCCAACTCGCCCTTTGGAAAGAAGCCTGCACGTTGTGCCTTTCAGCTCTAGGGCAAAGTAGCACACCCAGAGCAGAAGTCCTACTTCAGCCAGATCAGGCCTGCAAAGAAACTGCGTTTCACAGGCCTTTGGAAGAGATGTTCCCGGTAGGCTGTAAGAGCACTGTGCAGAGCGAGTTGTTTCTTAGCTTCCCAAAGAGCTGGAAGCAAGATGCTGTGGGGCCCAACTCGCCCTTTGGAAAGAAGCCTGCACGTTGTGCCTTTCAGCTCTAGGGCAAAGTAGCACACCCAGAGCAGAAGTCCTACTTCAGCCAGATCAGGCCTGCAAAGAAACTGCGTTTCACAGGCCTTTGGAAGAGATGTTCCCGGTAGGCTGTAAGAGCACTGTGCAGAGCGAGTTGTTTCTTAGCTTCCCAAAGAGCTGGAAGCAAGATGCTGTGGGGCCCAACTCGCCCTTTGGAAAGAAGCCTGCACGTTGTGCCTTTCAGCTCTAGGGCAAAGTAGCACACCCAGAGCAGAAGTCCTACTTCAGCCAGATCAGGCCTGCAAAGAAACTGCGTTTCACAGGCCTTTGGAAGAGATGTTCCCGGTAGGCTGTAAGAGCACTGTGCAGAGCGAGTTGTTTCTTAGCTTCCCAAAGAGCTGGAAGCAAGATGCTGTGGGGCCCAACTCGCCCTTTGGAAAGAAGCCTGCACGTTGTGCCTTTCAGCTCTAGGGCAAAGTAGCACACCCAGAGCAGAAGTCCTACTTCAGCCAGATCAGGCCTGCAAAGAAACTGCGTTTCACAGGCCTTTGGAAGAGATGTTCCCACTAGGCTGTAAGAGCACTGTGCAGAGCGAGTTGTTTCTTAGCTTCCCAAAGAGCTGGAAGCAAGATGCTGTGGGGCCCAACTCGCCCTTTGGAAAGAAGCCTGCACGTTGTGCCTTTCAGCTCTAGGGCAAAGTAGCACACCCAGAGCAGAAGTCCTACTTCAGCCAGATCAGGCCTGCAAAGAAACTGCGTTTCACAGGCCTTTGGAAGAGATGTTCCCGGTAGGCTGTAAGAGCACTGTGCAGAGCGAGTTGTTTCTTAGCTTCCCAAAGAGCTGGAAGCAAGATGCTGTGGGGCCCAACTCGCCCTTTGGAAAGAAGCCTGCACGTTGTGCCTTTCAGCTCTAGGGCAAAGTAGCACACCCAGAGCAGAAGTCCTACTTCAGCCAGATCAGGCCTGCAAAGAAACTGCGTTTCACAGGCCTTTGGAAGAGATGTTCCCGGTAGGCTGTAAGAGCACTGTGCAGAGCGAGTTGTTTCTTAGCTTCCCAAAGAGCTGGAAGCAAGATGCTGTGGGGCCCAACTCGCCCTTTGGAAAGAAGCCTGCACGTTGTGCCTTTCAGCTCTAGGGCAAAGTAGCACACCCAGAGCAGAAGTCCTACTTCAGCCAGATCAGGCCTGCAAAGAAACTGCGTTTCACAGGCCTTTGGAAGAGATGTTCCCGGTAGGCTGTAAGAGCACTGTGCAGAGCGAGTTGTTTCTTAGCTTCCCAAAGAGCTGGAAGCAAGATGCTGTGGGGCCCAACTCGCCCTTTGGAAAGAAGCCTGCACGTTGTGCCTTTCAGCTCTAGGGCAAAGTAGCACACCCAGAGCAGAAGTCCTACTTCAGCCAGATCAGGCCTGCAAAGAAACTGCGTTTCACAGGCCTTTGGAAGAGATGTTCCCACGTAGGCTGTAAGAGCACTGTGCAGAGCGAGTTGTTTCTTAGCTTCCCAAAGAGCTGGAAGCAAGATGCTGTGGGGCCCAACTCGCCCTTTGGAAAGAAGCCTGCACGTTGTGCCTTTCAGCTCTAGGGCAAAGTAGCACACCCAGAGCAGAAGTCCTACTTCAGCCAGATCAGGCCTGCAAAGAAACTGCGTTTCACAGGCCTTTGGAAGAGATGTTCCCGGTAGGCTGTAAGAGCACTGTGCAGAGCGAGTTGTTTCTTAGCTTCCCAAAGAGCTGGAAGCAAGATGCTGTGGGGCCCAACTCGCCCTTTGGAAAGAAGCCTGCACGTTGTGCCTTTCAGCTCTAGGGCAAAGTAGCACACCCAGAGCAGAAGTCCTACTTCAGCCAGATCAGGCCTGCAAAGAAACTGCGTTTCACAGGCCTTTGGAAGAGATGTTCCCGGTAGGCTGTAAGAGCACTGTGCAGAGCGAGTTGTTTCTTAGCTTCCCAAAGAGCTGGAAGCAAGATGCTGTGGGGCCCAACTCGCCCTTTGGAAAGAAGCCTGCACGTTGTGCCTTTCAGCTCTAGGGCAAAGTAGCACACCCAGAGCAGAAGTCCTACTTCAGCCAGATCAGGCCTGCAAAGAAACTGCGTTTCACAGGCCTTTGGAAGAGATGTTCCCGGTAGGCTGTAAGAGCACTGT
>NW_027228478.1:121351-177478 GCF_037783145.1 Equus przewalskii
GTGCTTTGCAGGTGGTTCAGGCTTGGCTGGCAGGTGGTTCCAGACTGTCCAGGACGTGTTTCCAGCTTCTCCGGCAGGTGGTTCTGGCACGTCTGAGAGGTGGTTCCGCCATGGCTGGCAGGTGATTCCGGACTGTCCCCCAAGTGGTTCTGGCATAGCCAGCAGTTGATATTGGCCTGTCCGGCAGGTGGTTCCGGCGAGTCGAACAGGTGGCTCCGGCGTGCTCGGCAGGTGCTTCCGGGGTCATTGGCACGTGTTTCTGGCATATCTGAGAGGTGGTTCCGGCATGCCCGGCAGGTGATTCCGGAGTGTTCGCCAAGTGTTTCCGGCGTAGCCGGCAGGTGATTTTGCATGTCCAGCGGTCGTTCCGGCGGGTCGAGCCGGTGGTTCCGGCGTGTCCGGCAGGTGGTTCCGGTCTGTCCGGCAGGTGGTTCTGTGGTGTCCGGCACGAGGTTCAGTCTGAGAGGCTGTGCCGGCATGCCCCTCACGTGATTCCGGCTTGTCCCCGAAGTGGTGCTGGTGTAGCGGGCAGGTGAATATGGCGTGTCCGGCAGGTGGTTCAGGCGAGTTGAGCATGTGGTTGCGACGTGCTCGGCAGGTGCTTCCGGCGTCTCCGGCACGTGTTTCTGGCACATCTGACTGGTGGTTCCGGCATGCCCAAAAGTTGATTCCGGTCTGTCCGGTAGGTGGTTCCGGCGTGCACGGCACGTGGTTCTGGTACGTCTCAGAGGTGGTTGCGTATGCCCAACAGGTGATTCCGGACTGTCCGCCACGTGCTTCTGGCACGTCTGAGAGGTGGTTCCAACATGCCCGGCAGGTCATTTCGGAGAGTCGTCCAAGTGGTTCTGGCGTAGCCCGCAGGTGATTTTGGCGTGTCCGGCAGGTGGTTCCGCCGTGCTCGGCAGGTGGTTCAGGCATGGCCGTCACGTGGTTCCAGTCTGTCCAGGACGTGTTTCCAGCTTCTCCGGCAGGTGGTTCTGGTACGTCTGAGAGGTGGTTCCGCCATGGCTGGCAGGTGATATCGGACTGTCCCCCAGGTGGTTCTGGCATAGCCAGCAGTTGATATTGGCCTGTCCGGCAGGTGGTTCCAGCGAGTCGAACAGGTGGCTCCGGCGTTCTTGGCAGGTGGTTCCGGTCTGTCCGGTAGGTGTTTCCGGCGTGTCCGGCACGTGCTTCCGGCACGTCTGAGAGGTGGTTCCGGCATGCGCGGCAGGTGATTCCGTAGTGTCCGCCAGGTGGTTCTGGCATACCCGGCAGGTGATTTTGGCGTGTCCGGCAGGTGTTTCTGGCGAGTCGAGCAGGTGGCTCCGGCATGCTCGGCAGGTGCTTCCGGCGTCTCCGGCACTTGGCTCTGGTGTGTGTGAGAGCTGGTTCCGGCATGTCCGGCAGATGATTCCGGAGTGTCCGCCCAGTGGTTCTGGCATACCCAGCAGGTGATTTTGGCGTGTCAGGGAGGTGGTACCGGTGAGTCGAGCAGGTGGTTCCGGCGTGCTCAGCAGATGGTTCAGGCGGTTCTGGCAGGTGGTATCCGTCTGTTCGGGGTGTGGTTCCAGCATCTCATGAACACGTTTCTGGCACGTCTGAGATGTGGTTCCAGCCGGCCCGACAGGTGTTTCCGCAGTGTCCGCCAAGCGGTTCTGGCGTAGTTGACAGGTGATTTTGGCATGACCGGCAGGTGGTTCCAGCAACCCTGGCAGGTGATTCCAAAGTGTTCACCAACTGGTTGTGGCGTAGCCGGCAGGTGATTTTTGCGTGATCGGCAGGTGGTTCTGGCGAGTCGAGCAGGTGGTTCCGGCGTGCTCGGCTGGTGCTTCCGGGGTCATTGGCACGGGGTTCTGGCATGTCTGAGAGGTGGTTCCTGCAGGCCCGGCAAGTGATCCCGGAGTGTTCACCAAGTGGTTCTGGCATAGTCGGCAGGTGATTTTGGCATGTCCGGCAGGTGGTTCAGGCGAGTTGAGCAGGTGGTTCCAACGTGCTTGGCAGGTGCTTCCGGCGTCTCCGGCACGTGTTTCTGGCACATCTGACAGGTGGTTCCGGCATGCCCGAAAGGTGATTCCGGTCTGTCCGGTAGGTGGTTCCAGCCTGCACGGCCTGTGGTTCTGGTACGTCTCAGAGGTGGTTGCGCATGCCCAACAGGTGATTCCGGACTGTCCGCCACATGGTTCTGGCACGTCTGAGAGGTGGTTCCGGCATGCCCGGCAGGTCATCCCAGAGAGTCCTCCAAGTGGTTCTGGCATAACACGCAGGTGACTTTGGCGTGTCTGGCAGGTTGTTCCGTTGTGCTTGGCAGGTGGTTCAGGCTTGGCCGGCAGGTGGTTCCAGACTGTCCAGGACGTGTTTCCAGCTTCTCCGGCAGGTGGTTCTGGTACGTCTGAGAGGTGGTTCCGCCATGGCTGGCAGGTGATTCCGGACCGTCCCCCAGGTGGTTCTGGCATAGCCAGCAGTTGATATTGGCCTGTCCGGCAGGTGGTTCCAGCGAGTCGAACAGGTGGCTCCGGCGTGCTCGGCAGGTGGTTCCGGTCTGTCCGGTAGGTGATTCCGGCGTGTCCGGCACGTGCTTCCGGCACGTCTGAGAGTTGGTTCCGGCATGCGCGACAGGTGGTTTCGGAGTGTCCGCCAGGTGGTTCTGGAGTACCCGGCAGGTGATTTTGGCGTTTCCGGCAGGTGTTTCTGGCGAGTCGAGCAGGTGGCTCCGGCATGCTCGGCAGGTGCTTCCGGCGTCTCCGGCACGTGGTTCTGGTGTGTCTGAGAGCTGGTTCCGGCATGTCCGGCAGATGATTCCGGAGTGTCCGCCAAGTGGTTCTGGCATACCCGGCTGGTGATTTGGGCATGTCAGGTAGGTGGTTCCGGCGAGTCGAGCAGGTGGCTCCGGCGTGCTCGGCAGGTTGTTCAGACGGGTCTGGCAGGTGTTTTCCGTCTGTTCGGGGTGTGGTTCCAGCATCTCATGCACATGGTTCTGGCACGTCTGAGATGTGGTTCCGGCCGGCCCGACAGGTGTTTCCACAGTGTCCGCCAAGTGGTACTGGCGTAGTTGGCAGGTGATTTTGGCATGACCGGCAGGTGGTTCCAGCAAGCCCGGCAGGTGATTCCGAAGTGTTCCCCAACTGGTTGTGGCGTAGCCGGCAGGTGATTTTTGCGTGTCCGGCAGGTGGTTCTGGCGAGTCGAGCAGGTGGTTCCGGCGTGCTCGGCAGGTGCTTCCGGGGTCATTGGCACGTGTTTCTGGCATATCTGAGAGGTGGTTCCGGCATGCCTGGCAGGTGATTCCGGAGTGTTCGCCAAGTGTTTCCGGCGTAGCCGGCAGGTGATTTTGCATGTCCAGCGGTCGTTCCGGCGGGTCGAGCCAGTGGTTCCGGCGTGTCCGGCAGGTGGTTCCGGTCTGTCCGGCAGGTGGTTCTGTGGTGTCCGGCACGAGGTTCAGTCTGAGAGGCTGTGCCGGCATGCCCCTCACGTGATTCCGGCTTGTCCCCGAAGTGGTGCTGGTGTAGCGGGCAGGTGAATATGGCGTGTCCGGCAGGTGGTTCAGGCGAGTTGAGCATGTGGTTGCGACGTGCTCGGCAGGTGCTTCCGGCGTCTCCGGCACGTGTTTCTGGCACATCTGACTGGTGGTTCCGGCATGCCCAAAAGTTGATTCCGGTCTGTCCGGTAGGTGGTTCCGGCGTGCACGGCACGTGGTTCTGGTACGTGTCAGAGGTGGATGCGTATGCCCAACAGGTGATTCCGGACAGTCCGCCACGTGCTTCTGGCACGTCTGAGAGGTGGTTCCAACATGCCCGGCAGGTCATTTCGGAGAGTCGTCCAAGTGGTTCTGGCGTAGCCCGCAGGTGATTTTGGCGTGTCCGGCAGGTGGTTCCGCCGTGCTCAGCAGGTGGTTCAGGCATGGCCGTCACGTGGTTCCAGTCTGTCCAGGACGTGTTTCCAGCTTCTCCGGCAGGTGGTTCTGGTACGTCTGAGAGGTGGTTCCGCCATGGCTGGCAGGTGATATCGGACTGTCCCCCAGGTGGTTCTGGCATAGCCAGCAGTTGATATTGGCCTGTCCGGCAGGTGGTTCCAGCGAGTCGAACAGGTGGCGCCGGCGTTCTTGGCAGGTGGTTCCGGTCTGTCCGGTAGGTGTTTCCGGCGTGTCCGGCACGTGCTTCCGGCACGTCTGAGAGGTGGTTCCGGCATGCGCGGCAGGTGATTCCGTAGTGTCCGCCAGGTGGTTCTGGCATACCCGGCAGGTGATTTTGGCGTGTCCGGCCGGTGTTTCTGGCGAGTCGAGCAGGTGGCTCCGGCATGCTCGGCAGGTGCTTCCGGCGTCTCCGGCACTTGGCTCTGGTGTGTGTGAGAGCTGGTTCCGGCATGTCCGGCAGATGATTCCGGAGTGTCCGCCCAGTGGTTCTGGCATACCCAGCAGGTGATTTTGGCGTGTCAGGGAGGTGGTACCGGTGAGTCGAGCAGGTGGTTCCGGCGTGCTCAGCAGATGGTTCAGGCGGTTCTGGCAGGTGGTATCCGTCTGTTCGGGGTGTGGTTCCAGCATCTCATGAACACGTTTCTGGCACGTCTGAGATGTGGTTCCAGCCGGCCCGACAGGTGTTTCCGCAGTGTCCGCCAAGCGGTTCTGGCGTAGTTGACAGGTGATTTTGGCATGACCGGCAGGTGGTTCCAGCAACCCTGGCAGGTGATTCCAAAGTGTTCACCAACTGGTTGTGGCGTAGCCGGCAGGTGATTTTTGCGTGATCGGCAGGTGGTTCTGGCGAGTCGAGCAGGTGGTTCCGGCGTGCTCGGCTGGTGCTTCCGGGGTCATTGGCACGGGGTTCTGGCATGTCTGAGAGGTGGTTCCTGCAGGCCCGGCAAGTGATCCCGGAGTGTTCACCAAGTGGTTCTGGCATAGTCGGCAGGTGATTTTGGCATGTCCGGCAGGTGGTTCAGGCGAGTTGAGCAGGTGGTTCCAACGTGCTTGGCAGGTGCTTCCGGCGTCTCCGGCACGTGTTTCTGGCACATCTGACAGGTGGTTCCGGCATGCCCGAAAGGTGATTCCGGTCTGTCCGGTAGGTGGTTCCAGCCTGCACGGCCTGTGGTTCTGGTACGTCTCAGAGGTGGTTGCGCATGCCCAACAGGTGATTCCGGACTGTCCGCCACATGGTTCTGGCACGTCTGAGAGGTGGTTCCGGCATGCCCGGCAGGTCATCCCAGAGAGTCCTCCAAGTGGTTCTGGCATAACACGCAGGTGACTTTGGCGTGTCTGGCAGGTTGTTCCGTTGTGCTTGGCAGGTGGTTCAGGCTTGGCCGGCAGGTGGTTCCAGACTGTCCAGGACGTGTTTCCAGCTTCTCCGGCAGGTGGTTCTGGTACGTCTGAGAGGTGGTTCCGCCATGGCTGGCAGGTGATTCCGGACCGTCCCCCAGGTGGTTCTGGCATAGCCAGCAGTTGATATTGGCCTGTCCGGCAGGTGGTTCCAGCGAGTCGAACAGGTGGCTCCGGCGTGCTCGGCAGGTGGTTCCGGTCTGTCCGGTAGGTGATTCCGGCGTGTCCGGCACGTGCTTCTGGCACGTCTGAGAGTTGGTTCCGGCATGCGCGACAGGTGGTTTCGGAGTGTCCGCCAGGTGGTTCTGGAGTACCCGGCAGGTGATTTTGGCGTTTCCGGCAGGTGTTTCTGGCGAGTCGAGCAGGTGGCTCCGGCATGCTCGGCAGGTGCTTCCGGCGTCTCCGGCACGTGGTTCTGGTGTGTCTGAGAGCTGGTTCCGGCATGTCCGGCAGATGATTCCGGAGTGTCCGCCAAGTGGTTCTGGCATACCCGGCTGGTGATTTGGGCATGTCAGGTAGGTGGTTCCGGCGAGTCGAGCAGGTGGCTCCGGCGTGCTCGGCAGGTTGTTCAGACGGGTCTGGCAGGTGTTTTCCGTCTGTTCTGGGTGTGGTTCCAGCATCTCATGCACATGGTTCTGGCACGTCTGAGATGTGGTTCCGGCCGGCCCGACAGGTGTTTCCACAGTGTCCGCCAAGTGGTACTGGCGTAGTTGGCAGGTGATTTTGGCATGACCGGCAGGTGGTTCCAGCAAGCCCGGCAGGTGATTCCGAAGTGTTCCCCAACTGGTTGTGGCGTAGCCGGCAGGTGATTTTTGCGTGTCCGGCAGGTGGTTCTGGCGAGTCGAGCAGGTGGTTCCGGCGTGCTCGGCAGGTGCTTCCGGGGTCATTGGCACGTGTTTCTGGCATATCTGAGAGGTGGTTCCGGCATGCCTGGCAGGTGATCCCGGAGTGTTCGCCAAGTGTTTCCGGCGTAGCCGGCAGGTGATTTTGCATGTCCAGCGGTCGTTCCGGCGGGTCGAGGCAGTGGTTCCGGCGTGTCCGGCAGGTGGTTCCGGTCTGTCCGGCAGGTGTTTCTGTGGTGTCCGGCACGAGGTTCAGTCTGAGAGGCTGTGCCGGCATGCCCCTGACGTGATTCCGGCTTGTCCCCGAAGTGGTGCTGGTGTAGCGGGCAGGTGAATATGGCGTGTCCGGCAGGTGGTTCAGGCGAGTTGAGCATGTGGTTGCGACGTGCTCGGCAGGTGCTTCCGGCGTCTCCGGCACGTGTTTCTGGCACATCTGACTGGTGGTTCCGGCATGCCCAAAAGTTGATTCCGGTCTGTCCGGTAGGTGGTTCCGGCGTGCACGGCACGTGGTTCTGGTACGTCTCAGAGGTGGTTGCGTATGCCCAACAGGTGATTCCGGACTGTCCGCCACGTGCTTCTGGCACGTCTGAGAGGTGGTTCCAACATGCCCGGCAGGTCATTTCGGAGAGTCGTCCAAGTGGTTCTGGCGTAGCCCGCAGGTGATTTTGGCGTGTCCGGCAGGTGGTTCCGCCGTGCTCGGCAGGTGGTTCAGGCATGGCCGTCACGTGGTTCCAGTCTGTCCAGGACGTGTTTCCAGCTTCTCCGGCAGGTGGTTCTGGTACGTCTGAGAGGTGGTTCCGAAATGGCTGGCAGGTGATCCCGGACTGTCCCCCAGGTGGTTCTGGCATAGCCAGCAGTTGATATTGGAATGTCCGGCAGGTGGTTCCAGCGAGTCGAACAGGTGGCTCCGGCGTTCTTGGCAGGTGGTTCCGGTCTGTCCGGTAGGTGTTTCCGGCGTGTCCGGCACGTGCTTCCGGCACGTCTGAGAGGTGGTTCCGTCATGCGCGGCAGGTGATTCCGTAGTGTCCGCCAGGTGGTTCTGGCATACCCGGCAGGTGATTTTGGCGTGTCCGGCAGGTGTTTCTGGCGAGTCGAGCAGGTGGCTCCGGCATGCTCGGCAGGTGCTTCCGGCGTCTCCGGCACTTGCTTCTGGTGTGTCTGAGAGCTGGTTCCGGCATGTCCGGCAGATGATTCCGGAGTGTCCGCCAAGTGGTTCTGGCATACCCAGCAGGTGATTTTGGCGTGTCAGGGAGGTGGTACCGGTGAGTCGAGCAGGTGGTTCCGGCGTGCTCAGCAGGTGGTTCAGGCGGTTCTGGCAGGTGGTATCCGTCTGTTCGGGGTGTGGTTCCAGCATCTCATGAACACGTTTCTGGCACGTCTGAGATGTGGTTCCAGCCGGCCCGACAGGTGTTTCCGCAGTGTCCGCCAAGCGGTTCTGGCGTAGTTGACAGGTGATTTTGGCATGACCGGCAGGTGGTTCCAGCAACCCTGGCAGGTGATTCCAAAGTGTTCACCAACTGGTTGTGGCGTAGCCGGCAGGTGATTTTTGCGTGATCGGCAGGTGGTTCTGGCGAGTCGAGCAGGTGGTTCCGGCGTGCTCGGCTGGTGCTTCCGGGGTCATTGGCACGGGGTTCTGGCATGTCTGAGAGGTGGTTCCTGCAGGCCCGGCAAGTGATCCCGGAGTGTTCACCAAGTGGTTCTGGCATAGTCGGCAGGTGATTTTGGCATGTCCGGCAGGTGGTTCAGGCGAGTTGAGCAGGTGGTTCCAACGTGCTTGGCAGCTGCTTCCGGCGTCTCCGGCACGTGTTTCTGGCACATCTGACAGGTGGTTCCGGCATGCCCGAAAGGTGATTCCGGTCTGTCCGGTAGGTGGTTCCAGCCTGCACGGCCTGTGGTTCTGGTACGTCTCAGAGGTGGTTGCGCATGCCCAACAGGTGATTCCGGACTGTCCGCCACATGGTTCTGGCACGTCTGAGAGGTGGTTCCGGCATGCCCGGCAGGTCATCCCAGAGAGTCCTCCAAGTGGTTCTGGCATAACACGCAGGTGATTTTGGCGTGTCTGGCAGGTTGTTCCGTTGTGCTTGGCAGGTGGTTCAGGCTTGGCCGGCAGGTGGTTCCAGACTGTCCAGGACGTGTTTCCAGCTTCTCCGGCAGGTGGTTCTGGTACGTCTGAGAGGTGGTTCCGCCATGGCTGGCAGGTGATTCCGGACCGTCCACCAGGTGGTTCTGGCATAGCCAGCAGTTGATATTGGCCTGTCCGGCAGGTGGTTGCAGCGAGTCGAACAGGTGGCTCCGGCGTGCTCGGCAGGTGGTTCCGGTCTGTCCGGTAGGTGATTCCGGCGTGTCCGGCACGTGCTTCTGGCACGTCTGAGAGTTGGTTCCGGCATGCGCGACAGGTGATTTCGGAGTGTCCGCCAGGTGGTTCTGGAGTACCCGGCTGGTGATTTTGGCGTGTCTGGCAGGTGTTTCTGGCGAGTCGAGCAGGTGGCTCCGGCATGCTCGGCAGCTGCTTCCGGCGTCTCCGGCACGTGGTTGTGGTGTGTCTGAGAGCTGGTTCCGGCATGTCCGGCAGATGATTCCGGAGTGTCCGCCAAGTGGTTCTGGCATACCCGGCTGGTGATTTGGGCATGTCAGGTAGGTGGTTCCGGCGAGTCGAGCAGGTGGCTCCGGCGTGCTCGGCAGGTTGTTCAGACGGGTCTGGCAGGTGTTTTCCGTCTGTTCGGGGTGTGGTTCCAGCATCTCATGCACATGGTTCTGGCACGTCTGAGATGTGGTTCCGGCCGGCCCGACAGGTGTTTCCACAGTGTCCGCCAAGTGGTACTGGCGTAGTTGGCAGGTGATTTTGGCATGACCGGCAGGTGGTTCCAGCAAGCCCGGCAGGTGATTCCGAAGTGTTCCCCAACTGGTTGTGGCGTAGCCGGCAGGTGATTTTTGCATGTCCGGCAGGTGGTTCTGGCGAGTCGAGCAGGTGGTTCCGGCGTGCTCGGCAGGTGCTTCCGGGGTCATTGGCACGTGTTTCTGGCATATCTGAGAGGTGGTTCCGGCATGCCTGGCAGGTGATTACGGAGTGTTCGCCAAGTGTTTCCGGCGTAGCCGGCAGGTGATTTTGCATGTCCAGCGGTCGTTCCGGCGGGTCGAGCCACTGGTTCCGGCGTGTCCGGCAGGTGGTTCCGGTCTGTCCGGCAGGTGGTTCTGTGGTGTCCGGCACGAGGTTCAGTCTGAGAGGCTGTGCCGGCATGCCCCTCACGTGATTCCGGCTTCAACCTGAAGTGGTGCTGGTGTAGCGGGCAGGTGATTTTGGCGTGTGCGGCAGGTGGTTCAGGAGAGCTGAGCAGGTGGTTGCGACGTGCTCGGCAGGTGCTTCCGGCGTCTCCGGCACGTGTTTCTGGCACATCTGACTGGTGGTTCCGGCATGCCCAAAAGTTGATTCCGGTCTGTCCGGTAGGTGGTTCTGGCGTGCACGGCACGTGGTTCTGGTACGTCTCAGCGGTGGTTGCGTATGCCCAACAGGTGATTCCGGACTGTCCGCCACGTGCTTCTGGCACGTCTGAGAGGTGGTTCCAACATGCCCGGCAGGTCATTTCGGAGAGTCGTCCAAGTGGTTCTGGCGTAGCCCGCAGGTGATTTTGGCGTGTCCGGCAGGTGGTTCCGCCGTGCTCGGCAGGTGGTTCAGGCATGGCCGTCACGTGGTTCCAGTCTGTCCAGGACGTGTTTCCTGCTTCTCCGGCAGGTGGTTCTGGTACGTCTGAGAGGTGGTTCCGCCATGGCTGGCAGGTGATATCGGACTGTCCCCCAGGTGGTTCTGGCATAGCCAGCAGTTGATATTGGCCTGTCCGGCAGGTGGTTCCAGCGAGTCGAACAGGTGGCTCCGGCGTTCTTGGCAGGTGGTTCCGGTCTGTCCGGTAGGTGTTTCCGGCGTGTCTGGCACGTGCTTCCGGCACGTCTGAGAGTTGGTTCCGGCATGAGCGGCAGGTGATTCCGTAGTGTCCGCCAGGTGGTTCTGGCATACCCGGCAGGTGATTTTGGCGTGCCCGGCAGGTGTTTCTGGCGAGTCGAGCAGGTGGCTCCGGCATGCTTGGCAGGTGCTTCCGGCGTCTCCGGCACTTGGCTCTGGTGTGTGTGAGAGCTGGTTCCGGCATGTCCGGCAGATGATTCCGGAGTGTCCGCCAAGTGGTTCTGGCATACCCAGCAGGTGAATTTGGCGTGTCAGGGAGGTGGTACCGGTGAGTCGAGCAGGTGGTTCCGGCGTGCTCAGCAGGTGGTTCAGGCGGTTCTGGCAGGTGGTATCCGTCTGTTCGGGGTGTGGTTCCAGCATCTCATGAACACGTTTCTGGCACGTCTGAGATGTGGTTCCAGCCGGCCCGACAGGTGTTTCCGCAGTGTCCGCAAAGCGGTTCTGGCGTAGTTGGCAGGTGATTTTGGCATGACTGGCCGGTGGTTCCAGCAAGCCTGGCAGGTGATTCCAAAGTGTTCACCAACTGGTTGTGGCGTAGCCGGCAGGTGATTTTTGCGTGATCGGCAGGTGGTTCTGGCGAGTCGAGCAGGTGGTTCCGGCGTGCTCGGCTGGTGATTCCGGGGTCATTGGCACGGGGTTCTGGCATGTCGGAGAGGTGGTTCCTGCATGCCCGGCAAGTGATTTCGGAGTGTTCGCCAAGTGGTTCTGGCATAGTCGGCAGGTGATTTTGGCATGTCCGGCAGGTGGCTCAGGCGAGTTGAGCAGGTGGTTCCAACGTGCTTGGCAGGTGCTTCCGGCGTCTCCGGCACGTGTTTCTGGCACATCTGACTGGTGGTTCCGGCATGCCCAAAAGTTGATTCCGGTCTGTCCGGTAGGTGGTTCCAGCCTGCACGGCCTGTGGTTCTGGTACGTCTCAGAGGTGGTTGCGCATGCCCAACAGGTGATTCCGGACTGTCCGCCACATGGTTCTGGCACGTCTGAGAGGTGGTTCCGGCATGCCCGGCAGGTCATCCCAGAGAGTCCTCCAAGTGGTTCTGGCATAACACGCAGGTGATTTTGGCGTGTCTGGCAGGTTGTTCCGTTGTGCTTGGCAGGTGGTTCAGGCTTGGCCGGCAGGTGGTTCCAGACTGTCCAGGACGTGTTTCCAGCTTCTCCGGCAGGTGGTTCTGGTACGTCTGAGAGGTGGTTCCGCCATGGCTGGCAGGTGATTCCGGACCGTCCCCCAGGTGGTTCTGGCATAGCCAGTAGTTGATATTGGCCTGTCCGGCAGGTGGTTCCAGCGAGTCGAACAGGTGGCTCCGGCGTGCTCGGCAGGTGGTTCCGGTCTGTCCGGTAGGTGATTCCGGCGTGTCCGGCACGTGCTTCCGGCACGTCTGAGAGGTGGTTCCGGCATGCGCGACAGGTGGTTTCGGAGTGTCCGCCAGGTGGTTCTGGCGTACCCGGCAGGTGATTTTGGCGTGTCCGGCAGGTTGTTCAGCCGAGTTGAGCAGGTGGTTGCGACGTGCTCGGCAGGTGCTTCCGGCGTCTCCGGCACGTGTTTCTGGCACATCTGACTGGTGGTTCCGGCATGCCCAAAAGTTGATTCCGGTCTGTCCGGTAGGTGGTTCCGGCGTGCACGGCACGTGGTTCTGGTACGTGTCAGAGGTGGTTGCGTATGCCCAACAGGTGATTCCGGACTGTCCGCCACGTGCTTCTGGCACGTCTGAGAGGTGGTTCCAACATGCCCGGCAGGTCATTTCGGAGAGTCGTCCAAGTGGTTCTGGCGTAGCCCGCAGGTGATTTTGGCGTGTCTGGCAGGTTGTTCCGTTGTGCTTGGCAGGTGGTTCAGGCTTGGCCGGCAGGTGGTTCCAGACTGTCCAGGACGTGTTTCCAGCTTCTCCGGCAGGTGGTTCTGGTACGTCTGAGAGGTGGTTCCGCCACGGCTGGCAGGTGATTCCTGACCGTCCCCCAGGAGGTTCTGGCATAGATAGCAGTTGATATTGGCCTGTCCGGAAGGTGGTTCCAGCGAGTCGAACAGGTGGCTCCGGCGTGCTTGGCAGGTCGTTCCGGACTGTTCGGTAGGTGATTCCGGAGTGTCCGGCACGTGCTTCCGGCACGTCTGAGAGGTGGTTACGGCATGCGCGACAGGTGGTTTCGGAGTGTCCGCCAGGTGGTTCTGGCGTACCCGGCAGGTGATTTTGGCGTGTCCGGCAGGTGTTTCTGGCGATTCGAGCAGGTGGCTCCGGCATGCTCGGCAGGTGCTTCCGGCGTCTCCGGCACGTGGTTGTGGTGTGTCTGAGAGCTGGTTCCGGCATGTCCGGCAGATGATTCCGGAGTGTCCACTAAGTGGTTGTGGCATACCCGGCAGGTGATTTTAGCGTGTCAAGTAGGTGGTTCCGGCGAGTCGAACAGGTGGCTCCGGCGTTCTTGGCAGGTGGTTCCGGTCTGTCCGGCAGGTGGTTCCGGCGTGTCCGGCACGTGCTTCCGGCACGTCTGAGAGGTGGTTCTGGCATGCGCGACAGGTGATTTCGGAGTGTCCGCCAGGTGGTTCTGGCGTACCCGGCAGGTGATTTGGGCGTGTCCGGCAGGTGTTTCTGGCGAGTCGAGCAGGTGGCTCCGGCATGCTCGGCAGGTGCTTCCGGCGTATCCGGCACGTGGTTCTGGTGTGTCTGAGAGCTGGTTCCGGCATGTCCGGCAGATGATTCCGGAGTGTCCGCCAAGTGGTTCTGGCGTAGCCGGCAGGTCATTTTGCATGTCCAGCGGTGGTTCCGGCGAGTCGAGCCGGTGGTTCCGGCGTGTCCGCCAGGTGGTTCTGGCTTGACCGGCACGAGGTTCTGGCACGTCTGAGAGTTGGTTCCGGCATGCCCGACAGGTGATTCCGGAGTGTCCGCCACATGGTTCTGGCGTACCCGGCAGGTGATTTTGGCGTATCTGGCAGGTGTTTCTTGCAAGTCGAGCATTTGTGTCAGGCATACTCAGCACGTGCTTCCGGCGTGTCCGACACGTGGTTCTGGTGTGTCTGAGAGCTGGTTCTGGCATGTCAGGCAGATGATTCCGGAGTGTCCACCAAGTGGTTGTGGCATACCCGGCAGGTGATTTTAGTGTGTCAGGTAGGTGGTTCCAGCGAGTCGAGTAGGTGGTTCCGGCGTGCTCGGAATGTGGTTCAGGAGGGTCTGGCAGGTGGTTTCGGTCTGTTCGGGGTGTGGTTCCTGCATCTCAGTAACATGGTTCTGGCACGTCTCATAGGTGGTTCCGGCAGGTCCGGCAGGTGTTTGCCGTCTGTCCATGTCTTGGTTCTGGCATGCCCGCAAGGTGTCCTGGAGTGTCCACCAAGTGGGTTTGGCGTAGCCGGCATATGATTTTGGCCTTTGAGGCAGGCGGTTCCGGCATGTCCAGCAGGTGGTTCCGGCGAGCTCGGCAGGTGCTTCCGGTCTCTCCGGCACGTGGTTGTGGCACGTCTGAGAGATGGTTCCGGCAAGCCCGGCAGGTGATTCCAGAGTGTCCGGCATGTGGTTGTCTCACCTCTGAGAGGTGGTTCCGGCATGCCCGGCAGGTGATTTCGGAGTGTTCGCCAAGTCGTTCTGGCGTAGCCGGCAGGTGATTTGCATGTCCGGCAATGGTTCCGGCGAGTCGAGCCGGTGGTTCCGGCGTGTCCGGCAGGTGGATCCGGTCTGTCCAGCAGGTGGTTCTGGTGTGTCCGGCACGAGGTTCTGGCACGTCTGAGAGGTTGTGTCGCCATGCACTTCACGTGATTCCGGCGTGTCCGCCAAGTGGTTCTGGTGTAGCGGGCAGGTGATTTTGGCGTGTCCGGTATGTGGGACCTGTGAGTCAAGCAGGTGGTTCCGGCGAGTGTTTCCTGTGTTTCCGGTCTGTCCGGGAGATGGTTCCGGCCTGTCCGGCACGTGCTTCTGGCACTTCTGAGAGGTTGTGCTGGCATGCCCGGCAGGTGATTCTGTAGTGTCCGCCAAGTGGTTCTGGCGTAGCCGGCAGGTGATTTTGGCGTGTCCGGCAGGTGGTTCCAGCAAGCCAGGCTGGTGATTCCGAAGAGTTCACCAAATGGTTGTGGCGTAGCCGGCAGGTGATTTTGGCGTGTCCAGCAGGTGGTTTTGGCGAGTTGAGCAGGTGGTTCCGGCGAGCTCGTCAGGTGGTACCGGCGTGTCCGGAACATGGTTCTGGCACGTCTGAGAGATGGTTCCGGTTTGCCTGGCAGGTGATTCCGGAGTGTCCGGCATTTGGTTCTGGCACCTCTGAGAGGTGGTTCCGGCATGCCCGGCAGGTGGTTCCGGAGTGTCTGCCGAGTGGTTCTGGCGTAGTTGGCAGGTGATTCTGGCGTGTCCAGCAGGTGGTTCTGGGGAGTGGATCAGCTGGTTCCGGCATACTCGGCAGGTGGTACCGGCGTGTCCGGAACATGGTTCTGGCAGGTCTGAGAGGTGGTTCCGGGATGCCCGACAGGTGATTCCGGAGTGTTCGCCAAGTGGTTCTGGCGTAGCCGGCAGGTCATTTTGCATCTCCGGCGGTCGTTCCGGCGAGTCGAGCCTCTGGTTCCGGCGTAGCCGGCCGTTGATTTTGGCGTGTCCACTAGGTGGTTCTGGGGAGTGGATCAGCTGGTTCCGGCATACTGGGCAGGTGGTACCGGCGTTTCCAGAACATGGTTCTGGCAAGTCTGAGAGGTGGTTGCGGCATGCCCGTCAGGTGATTCCGGAGCATCTGCCAAGTTTTTCTGGCGTACCCGGCAGGTGATTTTGGCATGTCCGACAGGTGTTTCTTGCGAGTCGAGCAGGTGGCTCAGGCATGCTCAGCTGGTGCTTCCGGCATCTCTGGCACTTGGTTCTGGTGTGTCTGAGAGCTGGTTCTGGCATGTCCGGCAGATGATTCCGGAGTGTCCACCAAGTGGTTCTGGTATACCTGGCAGGTGATTTTGGCGTGTCAGGAAGGTGGTTCCGGCTAGTTGAGCAGGTGGATCAGGCGTGCTCGCCAGGGGGTTCAGGCGGGTCTGGCAGGTGGTTTCGGTCTGTTCGGGGTGTGGTTCCGGCATCTCAGGCACATGGTTCTGGCACGTATGAGAGGTGGTTCCGGCTGGCCCGACAGGTGTTTCCGGAGTGTCTGTCAAGTGGTTTTGGCGTAGCTGAAAGGTGATGTTGGCGTGACCGGCAGGTGGTTCCAGCCAGCCCGGCAGGTGATTCCGGAGTGTCTGCCGAGTGGTTCTGGCGTAGCTGGCAGGTGATTTTGGCGTGTCCAGCAGGTGGTTTTGGCGAGTCGAGCAGGTGGTTCTGGCATGCTCGGCAGGTGCTTCTGGTGTCATTGGCATGTGGTTCCGGCATGTCTGAGAGGTGGTTCCGCCATGCCCGGCAGGTGATTTCGGAGTGTTCGCCAAGTGGTTCTGGCGTAGCCGGCAGGTGATTTTGCAAGTCCGGCAATGGTTCCGGCGAGTCGAGCTGGTGGTTCCGGCATGTCCGGCAGGTCGTTCCGGCAAGCCCGGCAGGTGATTCCGGAGTGTCCGGCATGTGGTTCTGGCACCTCTGAGAGGTGGTTCCGGCATGCCCGGCAGGTGATACCGTAGTCTCCGGCATTTGGTTCTGGCACCTCTGAAAGGTGGTTCCGGAATGCCTGGCATGTGATTCCGGAGTGTCTGCCGAGTGGTTCAGGCATATCCGGCAGGTGATTTTGGCGTGTCCAGCAGGTGGTTCCGGCGAGCTCGGCAGGTGGTTACGGCATGTCCGGAACATAGTTCTGGCACGTCTGAGAGGTGGTTCCGGCATGCCCGACAGGTGATTCCGGAGTGTTCGCCAAGTGGTTCTGGCGTAGCCGGCAGGTCACTTTGCATGTCCGGCGGTCGTTCCGGCGAGTCGTGCCGGTGGTTCCGGCATAGCCGGCAGTTGATTTTGGCGTGTCCACCAGGTGGTTCTGGGGAGTGGATCAGCTGGTTCCGGCATACTCGGCAGGTGGTACCGGCGTGTCCAGAACATGGTTCTGGCAAGTCTGAGAGGTGGTTCCGGCACGCCCGACAGGTGATTCCGGAGCGTCCGCCAAGTGTTTCTGGCGTACCCGGCAGGTGATTTTGGCATGTCCGACAGGTGTTTCTTGCGAGTTGAGCAGGTGGCTCAGGCATGCTCAGCTGGTGCTTCCGGCATCTCTGGCACGTGGTTCTGGTGTGTCTGAGAGCTGGTTCTGGCATGTCCGGCAGATGATTCCGGAGTGTCCACCAAGTGGTTCTGGCATACCCACCAGGTGATTTTGGCGTGTCAGGAAGGTGGTTGCGGCTAGTTGAGCAGGTGGATCAGGCGTGCTCGCCAGGGTGTTCAGGCGGGTTTGGCTGGTGTTTTCGCTGTGTTCCGGTTGTGGTTCCGGCATCTCAGGCACATGGTTCTGGCACGTCAGAGAGGTGGTTCCAGCCGACCGACAGGTGTTTCCGGAGTGTCCGCAAATTGGTTCTGGCGTAGCTGGCAGGTGATGTTGGCGTGACTGGCAGGTGGTTCCAGCCAGCCCGGCAGGTGATTCCGAAGAGTTCACCAAATGGTTGTGGCGTAGCCGGCAGGTGATTTTGGCGTGTCCAGAAGGTGGTTCTGGGGAGTGGAGCAGGTGGTTCCGGCATACTCGGCAAGTGGTTCCGGCGTGTCCGGCACATGGTTCTGGCACGTCTGAGAGGTGGTTCCGGCATGCCCGGCAGGTGATCCCGGAGAGTCCTCCAAGTGGTTCTGGCATACCCCGCAGTTGTTTCTGGTGTGTCCGGCAGGTGGCTCTGGTGAGTCGAGCAGGTGGTTCCGGCGTGCTCGGCAGGTGGTTCTGGCAGGTCCGGCAAGTGTTTGCCGTCTGTCCATGACGTGGTTCCGGCATGCCCGCAAGTTGATTATGGAGTGTCCACCAAGTGGTTTTGGCGTAGCTGGCATATGATTTTGGCCTCTGAGGCAGGTGGTTCCGCCATGTCCAGCAGGTGGTTCCGGCGAGCTCGGAAGGTGCTTCCGGTCTCTCTGGCAAGTGGTTGTGGCACGTCTGAGAGATGGTTCCGGAATGCCTGGCATGTGATTCCGGAGTGTCTGCCGAGTGGTTCTGACGTAGCCGGCAGTTGATTTTGGCATGTCCACTAGGTGGTTCTGGGGAGTGGATAAGCTGGTTCCGGCATACTCGGCAGGTGGTACCGGCGTGTCCAGAACATGGTTCTGGCAAGTCTGAGAGGTGGTTCCGGCATGGCCGACAGGTGGTTCCGGTCTGTACGGCTGGTGGTTCTGGGGTGTCCGGCACGAGGTTCTGGCACGTCTGAGAGGTTGTGTCAGCATGCCATTCACGTGATTCCGGCTTGTCCGCCAAGCGGTTCAGGTGTAGTGGGCAGGTGATTTTGGCGTGTCCGGCAGGTGGGACGGGTGAGTCCAGCAGGTGGTTCCGGCGATTGTTTCCTGTGTTTCCGGTCTGTCCGGGAGATGGTTCCGGCCTGTCCGGCACATGCTTCTGGCACTTCTGAGAGGTGTGCTGGTATGCCCGGCAGGTGATTCTGGAGTGTCCGCCGAGTGGTTCTGGCATAGCTGGCAGGTGATATCGGCGTGTCCGGCAGGTGGTTCTGGGGTGTGGATCAGGAACTTCCGGCATTCTCGGCAGGTGCTTCCGCCGTCTCCAGCATGTGGTGGTGGCACCTCTGAGAGGTGGTTCCAGCATGCTCTCCAGGTGATTTTGGCGTGTCTGGCAGGTGTTTCTTGCAAGTCGAGCATGTGGCTCAGGCATGCTCAGCAGGTGCTTCCGGTGTGTCCGGCACGTGGTTCTGGTGTGTCTGAGAGCTGGTTCTGGCATGTCCGGCAGATTATTCCGGAGTGTCCACCAAGTGGTTGTGTCATACCCGGCAGGTGATTTTGGCGTGTCAGGTAGGTGGTTCCGGTGATTCGTGTAGTTGGTTCCGGCGTGCTCGGCAGGTGGTTCAGGCGGGTCTGGCAGGTGGTTTCGGTCTGTTCGGGGTGTGGTTCCGGCATCTCAGGCACATGGTTCTGGCACGTCTGATAGGTGGTTCCGGCCGGCCCGACAGGTGTTTCCATGGAGTCCGCCAAGTGGTTCTGGCATAGCTGGCAGGTGATGTTGGCGTGACCGGCAGGTGGTTCCAGCCAGCCCGGCAGGTGATTCCGAAGTGTTCACCAAATGGTTGTGGCGTAGCCTGCAGGTGATGTTGGCATGTTCAGCAGGTGGTTTTGGCGAGTCGAGCAGGTGGTTCTGGCGTGCTCGGCAGGTGCTTCCGGTGTCATTGGCATGTGGTTCCGGCATGTCTGAGAGGTGGTACCGGCATGCCCGGCAGTTGATTTCGGAGTGTTCGCCAAGTCGTTCTGGCGTAGCCGGCAGGTGATTTGCATGTCCGGCAATGGTTCCGGCGAGTCGAGCCGGTGGTTCCGGCCTGTCCGGCAGGTGGTTCCTCTCTGTCCAGCAGGTGGTTCTGGTGTGTCCGGCACGAGGTTCTGGCACGTCTGAGAGGTTGTGTCGCCATGCACTTCACGTGATTCCGGCGTGTCCGCCAAGTGGTTCTGGTGTAGCGGGCAGGTGATTATGGCGTGTCCGGCATGTGGGACCGGTGAGTCAAGCAAGTGGTTCCGGCGAGTGTTTCCTGTGTTTCCGGTCTGTCCGGGAGATGGTTCCGGCCTGTCCGGCACGTGCTTCTGGCACTTCTGAGAGGTTGTGCTGGCATGCCCGGCAGGTGATTCTGGAGTGTCCGCCAAGTGGTTGTGGTGTAGCCGGCAGGTGATTTTGGCGTGTCCGGCAGGTGGTTCTGGGGAGTGGATCAGGCACTTCCGGCATTCTCGGAAGGTGCTTCCGCTGTCTCCGGCATGTGGTTGTGGCACCTCTGAGAGGTGGTTCCAGCATGCCCGGCAGGTGATTCCGGAGTGTCCGACAAGTGGTTGTAGCGTAGCCGGGTGGTGATTCTGGCGTGTCCGGCATGTGGTTCTGGTGAGTCAAGCAGGTAGTTCCGGCATGTCCGGCAGGTGGTTCCGGTCTGTCCTGGAGGTGGTTCCGGAGTGTCTGCCGAGCGGTTCTGGTGTAGCTGGCAGGTGATTTTGGCGTGTCCAGCAGGTGGTTCTGGGGAGTGGAGAAGGTGTTTCCGGCATACTCGGCAGGTGGTTCCGGCGTGTCCGGCAAATGGTTCTGGCACGTCTGAGAGGTGGTTCCGGCATGCCCGGCAGGTGATTCCAGAGTGTATGGCATGTGGTTCTGGCACCTCTGAGACGTGGATCCGGAATGCCTGGCATGTGATTCTGGAGTGTCTGCCGAGTGGTTCTGGTGTAGCCGGCAGGTGATTTTGGCGTGTCCCGCTGGTGGTTCAGGCGACATCAGCAGGTGGTTCCGACGTGCTCTGCAGGTGCTTCCGGCGTCTCTGGCACGTGCTTCTGTCACTTCTGAGAGGTGGTTCCGGTCTTACGGGGAGGGGGTCCGGTGTCTCCAGCACGTTGTTCTGGCACGTCTGAGAGGAGGTTCTATGATGCCCGGCAGGTGATTCCAGAGAGTCCACCAAGTGGTTTTGGCGTAGCCGGAAGGTGATTTTGGCATGTCCGGCAGGTGGTTCAGACGAGTCGAGCAGGTGGTTCCGGCGTGCTCGGCAGGTGCTTGCGGAGTGCTCGCCAAGTGGTTCTGGCGTAGCCGGCAGGTGATGTTGGCGTGACCGGCAGGTGGTTCCAGGAAGCCGGACAGGTGATTCCGGAGTGTCTGCCGAGTGGTTCTGGCGTACCCGGCAGGTGATTTTGGCGTGTCCAGCAGGTGGTTTTGCCGAGTCGAGCAGGTGGTTCTGGAGTGCTCGGCAGGTGCTTCCGGAGTGTCCGGCATGTGGTTCTGGCACCTCTGAGAGGTGTTTCCGGCATGCCCGACAGGTGATACTGGAGTGTCTGCCACATGGTTCTGGTGTACCCGGCTGGTGATTTTTGCATGTCCGACAGGTGTTTCTTGCTAGTCGAGCAGGTGGCTCAGGCATGCTCAGCTGGTGTTTCCGGCATCTCTGGCACGTGGTTCTGGTGTGTCTGAGAGCTGGTTCTGGCATGTCCGGCAGATGATTCCGGACTGTCCACCAAGTGGTTCTGGTAGATCTGGCAGGTGATTTTGGCATGTCAGGAAGGTGGTTCCGGCTAGTTGAGCAGGTGGATCAGGCGTGCTCGCCAGCGGGTTCAGGCGGGTCTGGCAGGTGGTTTCGGTCTGTTCGGGGAGTGGTCCCGGCATCTCAGGCACATGGTTCTGAACACGTCTGAGAGGTGGTTCCGGCCGGCCCGACAGGTGTTTCCGGAGTGTCCGCCAAGTGGTTCTGGAGGTCCTGAAAGGTGATGTTGGCGTGACCGGCAGGTGGTTCCAGCCAGCCCGGCAGGTTATTCCGGAGTGTCTGCCGAGTAGTTCTGGCATAGCCGGCAGGTGATTTTGGCGTGTCCAGCAGGTGGTTCCGGCGAGCTCGGCAGGTGGTACCGGCGTGTCCGGAACATGGTTCTGGCAAGTCTGAGAGGTGGTTCCGGCATGCCCGACAGGTGATTCCGGAGTGTTCGCCAAGTGGTTCTGGCGTAGCCGGCAGGTCATTTGGCATGTCCAGCGGTGGTTCCGGCAAGTCGAGCCGGTGGTTCCGGCATGCCCGACAGGTGATTCCGGAGCGTCCGCCAAGTGTTTCTGGCGTACCCGGCAGGTGATTTTGGCATGTCCGACAGTTGTTTCTTGCGAGTCGAGCAGGTGGCTCAGGCATGCTCAGCTGGTGCTTCCGGCGTCTCTGTCACGTGGTTCTGGTGTGTCTGAGAGCTGGTTCTGGCATGTCCGGCAGATGATTCCGGACTGTCCACCAAGTGGTTCTGGTAGACCTGGCAGGTGATTTTGGCGTGTCAGGAAGGTGGTTCCGGCTAGTTGAGCAGGTGGATCAGGCGTGCTCGCCAGGGGGTTCAGGCGGGTCTGGCAGGTGGTTTCGGTCTGTTCGGGGAGTGGTTCCGGCATATCAGGCACATGGTTCTGGCACGTCTGATACGTGGTTCCGGCCGGCCCGACAGGTTTTTCCGGAGTGTCCGCCAAGTGGTTCTGGCGTACCTGAAGGTGATGTTGGCGCGACCAGCAGGTGGTTCCAGCCAGCCCGGCAGGTGATTCCGGAGTGTCTGCCGAGTGGTTCTGGCGTAGCCGGCAGGTGATTTTGGCGTGTCCAGCGGGTGGTTTTGGCGACTCGAGAAGGTGGTTCTGGCGTGCTCGGCAGGTGCTTCCGGTGTCATTGGCATGTGGTTCCGGCATGTCTGAGAGGTGGTTCCGGCATGCCCGGCAGGTGATTCCGGAGTGTTCGCCAAGTGGTTCTGGCATAGCCGGCAGGTGATTTTGCATGTCCGGAAATGGTTCCAGCGAGTCGAGCCGGTGGTTCCAGCATGTCCGGCAGGTGGTTCCGGCATGCCCGGCATGTGGTTCCGGCATGCCAGGCAGGTGATTCCGGAGTGTCCGGCATGTGGTTCTGGCACCTCTGAGAGGTGGTTCCGGCATGCCCGGGAGGTGATACCGGAGTGTCCGGCATTTGGTTCTGGCACCTCTGAGAGATGGTTCCAGAATGCCTGGCATGAGATTCCGGAGTGTCTGCCGAGTGGTTCTGGCGTAGCCGGCAGTTGATTTTGGCGTGTCCACTAGGTTGTTTTGGGGAGTGGATCAGCTGGTTCCGGCATACTCGGCAGGTGGTACCAGCGTGTCCGGAACATGGTTCTGGCAAGTCTGAGAGGTGGTTCCGGCACGCCCGACAGGTGATTCCGGAGCGTCCGCCAAGTGTTTCTGGCGTACCCGGCAGGTGATTTTGGCATGTCCGACAGGTGTTTCTTGCGAGTCGAGCAGGTGGCTCAGGCATGCTCAGCTGCTGCTTACGGCGTCTCTGGCACGTGGTTCTGGTGTGTCTGAGAGCTGGTTCTGGCATGTCCGGCAGATGATTCCGGAGTGTCCACCAAGTGGTTCTGGTATACCTGGCAGGTGAGTTTGGCATGTCAGGAAGGTGGTTCCGGCTAGTGGAGCAGGTGGATCAGGCGTGCTCACCAGGGGGTTCAGGCGGGTCTGGCAGATGGTTTCGGTTTTTTCGGGCAGTGGTTCTGGCATCCCAGGCACATGGTTCTGGCACGTCTGAGAGGTGGTTCCGGCCGGCCCGACAGGTGTTTCCTGAGTGTCCGCCAAGTGGTTCTGGCGTAGCTGAAAGGTGATGATGGCGTGACCGGCAGGTGTTTCCAGCCAGCCCGGCAGGTGATTCCGGAGTGTCTGCCGAGTGGTTCTGGCGAAGCCGGCAGGTGATTTTGGCGTGTCCAGCAGGTGGTTTTGGCGAGTCGAGCAGGTGGTTCTGGCGTGCTCGTCAGGTGCTTCCGGTGTCATTGGCATGTGGTTCCGGCATGTCTGAGAGGTGGTTCCGCCATGCCCGTCAGGTGATTGCGGAGTGTTCGCCAAGTGGTTCTGGCGTAGCCAGCAGGTGATTTTGCATGTCCGGCAATGGTTCCGGCGAGTCGAGCCGGTGGTTCCGGCATGTCCATCAGGTGGTTCCGGCATGCCCGGCAGGTGATTCCGGAGTGTCTGGCATGTGGTTCTGGCACCTCTGAGAGGTGGTTCCGGCATGCCCGGCAGGTGATACCGGAGTGTCCGGCATTTGGTTCTGGCACCTCTGAGAGGTGGTTCCGGAATGCCTGGCATGTGATTCCCGAGTGTCTGCCGAGTGGTTCTGGCGTAGCCTGCAGGTGATTTTGGCGTGTCCAGCAGGTGGTTCCGGTGAGCTCGGCAGGTGGTTCCGGCATGTCCGGAACATGGTTCTGGCAAATCTGAGAGGTGGTTCCGGCATGCCCGGCAGGGGATACCGGAGTGTCCGGCATTTGGTTCTGGCACCTCTGAGAGGTGGTTCCGGCATGCCCGGCAGGTGATACCGGAGTCTCCGGCATTTGGTTCTGGCACCTCTGAGAGGTGGTTCCGGGATGCCTGGCAGGTGATTCCGGAGTGTCTGCCGAGTGGTTCTGGCGTAGCCGGCAGTTGATTTTGGCGTGTCCACTAGGTGGTTCTGGGGAGTGGATCAGCTGGTTCCGGCATACTCTGCAGGTTGTACCAGTGTGTCCAGAACATGGTTCTGGCAAGTCTGAGAGTTGGTTCCGGCATGCCCGACAGGTGATTCCGGAGCGTCCGCCAAGTGTTTCTTGCGTACCCGGCAGGTGATTTTGGCGTGTCCAGCTGGTGGTTCCGGCGAGCTCGGCAGGTGGTACCGGCGTGTCCGGAACATGTTTCTGGCACGTCTGATAGATGGTTCCGGTTTGCCTGGCAGGTGATTCCGGAGTGTCCGGCATTTGTTTCTGGCACCTCTGAGAGGTGGTTCCGGCATGCCCGGCAGGTGGTTCCGGAGTGTCTGCCGAGTGGTTCTGGCGTAGTCGGCAGGTGATTCTGGCGTGTCCAGCAGGTGGTTCTGGGGAGTGGATCAGGTGGTTCCGGCATACTCGGCAGGTGGTACCGGTGTGTCCGGAACATGGTTCTGGCAAGTCTGAGACGTGGTTCCGGCATGCCCGACAGGTGATTCCGGAGTGTTCGCCAAGTGGTTCTGGCGTAGCCGGCAGGTCATTTTGCATCTCCGGCGGTGGTTCCGGCGAGTCGAGCCGGTGGTTCCGGCGTAGCCGGCCGTTGATTTTGGCGTGTCCACTAGGTGGTTCTGCGGAGTGGATCAGCTGGTTCCGGCATACTGGGCAGGTGGTACCGGCTTGTCCAGAACATGGTTCCGGCAAGTCTGAGAGGTGGTTCCGGCACGCCCGTCAGGTGATTCCGGAGCATCCGCCAAGTTTTTCTGCCGTACCCGGCAGGTGATTTTGGCATGTCCGACAGGTGTTTCTTGCGAGTCGAGCAGGTGGCTCAGGCATGCTCAGCTGGTGCTTCCGGCGTCTCTGGCACGTGGTTCTGGTGTGTCTGAGAGCTGGTTCTGGCATGTCCGGCAGATGATTCCGGAGTGTCCACCAAGTGGTTCTGGTATACCTGGCAGGTGATTTTGGCGTGTCAGGAAGGAGGTTCCGGCTAGTTGAGCAGGTGGATCAGGCGTGCTCGCCTGGGGGTTCAGGCGGGTCTGGCAGGTGGTTTCGGTCTGTTCGGGGAGTGGTTCCGGCATCTCAGGCACATGGTTCTGGCACGTCTGAGATGTGGTTCCGGCCGGCCCAACAGGTGTTTCCGGAGTGTCCGCCAAGTGGTTCTGGCGTACCTGAAAGGTGATGTTGGCGCGACCAGCAGGTGGTTCCAGCCAGCCCGGCAGGTGATTCCGGAGTGTGTGCCGAGTGGTTCTGGCGTAGCCGGCAGGTGATTTTGGCGTGTCCAGTGGGTGGTTTTGGCGAGTAGAGCAGGTGGTTCTGGCGTGCTCGGCAGGTGCTTCCGGTGTCATTGGCATGTGGTTCCGGCATGTCTGAGAGGTGGTTCCGCCATGCCCGTCAGGTGATTCCGGAGTGTTCGCCAAGTGGTTCTGGCATAGCCGGCAGGTGATTTTGCATGTCCGGCAATAGTTCTGGCGAGTCGAGCTGGTGGTTCCGGCATGCCCGGCAGTGGCTTACGGAGTGTCTGCCGAGTGGTTCTGGAGTACCCGGCAGGTGATTCTGGTGTATCCAGCAGGTGGTTCTTGGGAGTGGATCAGGTGGTTCCGGCATACTCGGCATGTGGTACCGGCGTGTCCGGAACTTTTTTCTTGCACGTCTGAGAGATGGTTCCGGCATGCGCGGCAGGAGATTCCGGAGTGTCTCCCGAGTGGTTCTGGCGTGTCCAGCAGGTGTTTCCGGTCTGTCCGGCAGGTGGTTCTGGCGTGTCCGGCACGAGGTTCTAGCACGTCTGAGAGTTGGTTCCGGCATGCCCGACAGGTGATTCCGGAGTGTCCGCCACGTGGTTCTGGCGTACCCGGCAGGTGATTTTGAAGTGTCTGGCAGGTGTTTCTTGCAAGTCGAGCATTTGGCTCAGGCATGATCAGCAGGTGATTCCGGCGTGTCTGGCACGTGGTTCTGGTGTGTCTGAGAGCTGGTTCTGGCATGTCCGGCAGATGATTCCGGAGTGTCCACCAAGTGCTTGTGGCATACCCGGCAGGTGATTTTAGCGTGTCAGGTAGGTGGTTCCAGCGAGTCGAGTATGTGGTTCCGGCGTGCTCGGCAGGTGGTTCAGGCGGGTCTGGCAGGTGGTTTCGGTGTGTTCGGGGTGTGGTTCCGGACTCAGGCACATGGTTCTGGCACGTCTGTGAGATGGTTCCGGCATGCCCGGCAGGTGATTCTGGAGTGTCCGGCATGTGGTTCTGGCACCTCTGAGAGGTGGTTCCGCCATGCCCGGCAGGTGGTTCCGGAGTGTCTGCCGAGTGGTTCTGGCGTAGTCGGCAGGTGATTCTGGCGTGTCCAGCAGGTGGTTCTGGGGAGTGGATCAGGTGGTTCCGGCATACTCGGCAGGTGGTACGGGCGTGTCCGGAACATGGTTCTGGCAAGTCTGAGAGGTGGTTCCGGCATGCCGGGCAGGTGATTCCGGAGTGTCCGGCATGTGGTTCTGGCACCTCTGAGAGGTGGTTCCGGCATGCCCGGCAGGTGATACCGCAGTGTCCGGCATTTGGTTCTGGCACCTCTGAGAGGTGGTTCCGGCGTGCCCGGCAGGTGGTTCCGGAGTGTCTGCCGAGTGGTTCTGGCGTAGTCGGCAGGTGATTCTGGCGTGTCCAGCAGGTGGTTCTGGGGAGTGGATCAGGTGGTTCCGGCATACTTGGCAGGTGGTACCGGCGTGTCCGGAACATGGTTCCGGCAAGTCTGAGAGGTGGTTCCGGCATGCCCTAGAGGTGATTCCGGAGTGTTCACCAAGTGGTTCTGGCATAGCCTGCAGGTCATTTTGCATGTCCGGCGGTGGTTCCGGCGAGTCGAGCCAGTGGTTCCGGCATGTCCAGCAGGTGTTTCTGGTCTGTCCGGCAGGTGGTTCTGGAGTGTCCGGCACGAGGTTCTGGCACGTCTGAGATTTGGTTCCGGCATGCCCGACAGGTGATTCCGGAGTGTCCGCCACGTGGTTCTGGCGTACCCGGCAGGTGATTTTGGCGTGTCAGGCAGGTATTTCTTGCAAGTCGAGCATTTGGCTCAGGCATCATCAGCAGGTGCTTCCGGCGTGTCCGGCACGTGATTCTGGTGTGTCTGAGGGCTGGTTCTGGCATGTCCGGCAGATGATTCCGGAGTGTCCACCAAGTGGTTGTGGCATACCCGGCAGGTGATTTTAGCGTGTCAGGTAGGTGGTTCCGGCGAGTCGAGTAGGTGGTTCCAGCGTGCTCGGCAGGTGGTTCAGGCGGGTCTGGCAGGTGGTTTCTGTGTGTTCGGGGTGTGGTTCCGGCATCTCAGGCACATGGTTCTGGCACGTCTGATAGGTGGTTCCGGCCGGCCCGACAGGTGTTTCCATGGTGTCCGCCAAGTGGTTCTGGCGTAGCCGGCAGGTGATTTTGGGGTCTCCAGCAGGTGGTTCTGGGGAGTGGAGCAGGTGATTCCGGCATTCTCGGCAGGTGGTTCCGGCGTGTCCGGCAAATGGTTCTGGCACGTCTGAGATGTGGTTTCGGCATGCCCGGCAGGTGATTCCAGAGTGTATGGCATGTGGTTCTGGCACCTCTGAGACGTGGATCCGGAATGCCTGGCATGTGATTCCGGAGGCCTGCCGAGTGGTTCTGGCGTAGCCGGCAGTTGATTTTGGCGTGTCCAGTAGGTGGTTCTGGGGAGTGGATCAGCTGGTTCCGGCATACTCGGCGGTTGGTTCCGGCGTGTCCGGCACATGGTTCTGGCACGTATGAGAGGTGGTTCCGGCATGCCTGGCAGGTGATCCCGGAGAGTCCTCCAAGTGGTTCTGGCCTACCCCGCAGTTGTTTCTGGTGTGTCCATCAGGTGGCTTTGGTGAGTCGAGCAGGTGGTTCCGGAGTGCTCGGCAGGTGGTTCCAGCAGGTCCGGCAGGTGTTTGCCGTCTGTCCATGTCTTGGTTCTGGCATGCCCGCAAGGTGATTCTGGAGTGTCCACCAAGTGGGTTTGGCGTAGCCGGCATATGATTTTGGCCTTTGAGGCAGGCGGTTCCGGCATGTCCAGCAGGTGGTTCCGGCGAGCTCGGCAGGTGCTTCCGGTCTCTCCGGCACGTGGTTGTGGCACGTCTGAGAGATGGTTCCGGCATGCCCGGCAGGTGATTCCGGAGTGTCCGGCATGTGGTTGTCTCACCTCTGAGAGGTGGTTCCGCCATGGCTGGCAGGTGATCCCGGACGGTCCCCCAGGTGGTTCTGGCATAGCCAGCAGTTGATATTGGCCTGTCCGACAGGTGGTTCCAGCGAGTCGAACAGGTGGCTCCGGCGTGCTCGGCAAGTGGTTCCGGTCTGTCCGGTAGGTGTTTCCGGCGTGTCTGGCACGTGCTTCCGGCACGTCTGAGAGGTGGTTCCGGCATGCATGGCAGGTGATTCCGTAGGGTCCGCCAGGTGGTTCTGGCATACCCGGCAGGTGATTTTGGCGTGTCCGGCAGGTGTTTCTGGCGAGTCGAGCAGGTGGCTCCGGCATGCTCGGCAGGTGCTTCCGGCGTCTCCGGCACGTGGTTCTGGTGTGTCTGAGAGCTGGTTCCGGCATGTCCGGCAGATGATTCCGGAGTGTCCGCCAAGTGGTTCTGGCATACCCGGCAGGTGATTTTGGCGTGTCCGGCAGGTGTTTCTGGCGAGTCGAGCAGGTGGTTCCGGAGTGCTCGGCAGGTGCTTCTGGGTCATTGGCACGTGGTTCTGGCATATCTGAGAGGTGGTTCTGGCATGCCCGGCAGGTGATTCCGGAGTGTTCGCCAAGTGTTTCGGGCGTAGCCGGCAGGTGATTTTGCATGTCCAGCGGTCGTTCCGGCGGGTCGAGCCGGTGGTTCCAGCGTGTCCGGCAGGTGGTTCCGGTCTGTCCGGCAGGTGGTTCTGTGGTGTCCGGCACGAGGTTCAGTCTGAGAGGCTGTGCCGGCATGCCCCTCACGTGATTCCGGCTTGTCCCCGAAGTGGTGCTGGTGTAGCGGGCAGGTGATTTTGGCGTGTCCGGCAGGTGGTTCAGGCGAGTTGAGCAGGTGGTTGCGACGTGCTCGGCAGGTGCTTCCGGGGTCATTGGCACGGGGTTCTGGCATGTCTGAGAGGTGGTTCCTGCATGCCCGGCAAGTGATTCCGGAGTGTTCGCCAAGTGGTTCTGGCATAGTCGGCAGGTGATTTTGGCATGTCCGGCAGGTGGTTCAGGCGAGTTGAGCAGGTGGTTCCAACGTGCTTGGCAGGTGCTTCCGGCGTCTCCGGCACGTGTTTCTGGCACATCTGACAGGTGGTTCCGGCATGCCCGAAAGGTGATTCCGGTCTGTCCGGTAGGTGGTTCCAGCCTGCACGGCATGTGGTTCTGGTACGTCTCAGAGGTGGTTGCGCATGCCCAACAGGTGATTCCGGACTGTCCGCCACATGGTTCTGGCACGTCTGAGAGGTGGTTCCGGCATGCCCGGCAGGTCATCCCAGAGAGTCCTCCAAGTGGTTCTGGCATAACACGCAGGTGACTTTGGCGTGTCTGGCAGGTTGTTCCGTTGTGCTTGGCAGGTGGTTCAGGCTTGGCCGGCAGGTGGTTCCAGACTGTCCAGGACGTGTTTCCAGCTTCTCCGGCAGGTGGTTCTGGTACGTCTGAGAGGTGGTTCCGCCATGGCTGGCAGGCGATTCCGGACCGTCCCCCAGGTGGTTCTGGCATAGCCAGAAGTTGATATTGGCCTGTCCGGCAGGTGGTTCCAGCGAGTCGAACAGGTGGCTCCGGCGTGCTCGGCAGGTGGTTCCGGTCTGTCCGGTAGGTGATTCCGGCGTGTCCGGCACGTGCTTCCGGCACGTCTGAGAGGTGGTTCCGGCATGCGCGACAGGTGATTTCGGAGTGTCCGCCAGGTGGTTATGGCGTACCCGGCAGGTGATTTTGGTGTGTCCGGCAGGTGTTTCTGGCGAGTCAAGCAGGTGGCTCCGGCATGCTCGGCAGGTGCTTCCGGCGTCTCCGGCACGTGGTTCTGGTGTGTCTGAGAGCTGGTTCCGGCATGTCCTGCAGATGATTCCGGAGTGTCCGCCAAGTGGTTCTGGCATACCCGGCTGGTGATTTGGGCATGTCAGGTAGGTGGTTCCGGCGAGTCGAGCAGGTGGCTCCGGCGTGCTCGGCAGGTTGTTCAGACGGGTCTGGCAGGTGTTTTCCGTCTGTTCGGGGTGTGGTTCCAGCATCTCATGCACATGGTTCTGGCACGTCTGAGATGTGGTTCCGGCCGGCCCGACAGGTGTTTCCACAGTGTCCGCCAAGTGGTACTGGCGTAGTTGGCAGGTGATTTTGGCATGACCGGCAGGTGGTTCCAGCAAGCCCGGCAGGTGATTCCGAAGTGTTCCCCAACTGGTTGTGGCGTAGCCGGCAGGTGATTTTTGCGTGTCCGGCAGGTGGTTCTGGCGAGTCGAGCAGGTGGTTCCGGCGTGCTCGGCAGGTGCTTCCGGGGTCATTGGCACGTGGTTCTGGCATATCTGAGAGGTGGTTCCGGCATGCCCGGCAGGTGATTTCGGAGTGTTCGCCAAGTGTTTCCGGCGTAGCCGGCAGGTGCTTTTGCATGTCCAGCGGTCGTTCAGGCGGGTCGAGCCGGTGGTTCCGGCGTGTCCGGCAGGTGGTTCCGGTCTGTCCGGCAGGTGGTTCTGTGGTGTCCGGCACGAGGTTCAGTCTGAGAGGCTGTGCCGGCATGCCCCTCACGTGATTCCGGCTTGTCCCCGAAGTGGTGCTGGTGTAGCGGGCAGGTGATTTTGGCGTGTCCGGCAGGTGGTTCAGGCGAGTTGAGCAGGTGGTTGCGACGTGCTCGGCAGGTGCTTCCGGCGTCTCCGGCACGTGTTTCTGGCACATCTGACTGGTGGTTCCGGCATGCCCAAAAGTTGATTCCGGTCTGTCCGGTAGGTGGTTCCGGCGTGCACGGCACGTGGTTCTGGTACGTCTCAGAGGTGGTTGCGTATGCCCAACAGGTGATTCCGGACTGTCTGCCACGTGCTTCTGGCACGTCTGAGAGGTGGTTCCAACATGCCCGGCAGGTCATTTCGGAGAGTCGTCCAAGTGGTTCTGGCGTAGCCCGCAGGTGATTTTGGCGTGTCCGGCAGGTGGTTCCGCCGTTCTCGGCAGGTGGTTCAGGCATGGCCGTCACGTGGTTCCAGTCTGTCCAGGACGTGTTTCCAGCTTCTCCGGCAGGTGGTTCTGGTACGTCTGAGAGGTGGTTCCGCCATGGCTGGCAGGTGATCCCGGACTGTCCCCCAGGTGGTTCTGGCATAGCCAGCAGTTGATATTGGCCTGTCCGGCAGGTGGTTCCAGCGAGTCGAACAGGTGGCTCCGGCGTTCTTGGCAGGTGGTTCCGGTCTGTCCGGTAGGTGTTTCCGGCGTGTCTGGCACGTGCTTCCGGCACGTCTGAGAGGTGGTTCCGGCATGCGCGGCAGGTGATTCCGTAGTGTCCGCCAGGTGGTTCTGGCATACCTGGCAGGTGATTTTGGCGTGTCCGGCAGGTGTTTCTGGCGAGTCGAGCTGGTGGCTCCGGCATGCTCGGCAGGTGCTTCCGGCGTCTCCTGCACTTGGTTCTGGTGTGTCTGAGGGCTGGTTCCGGCATGTCCGGCAGATGATTCCGGAGTGTCCGCCAAGTGGTTCTGGCATACCCAGCAGGTGATTTTGGCGTGTCAGGGAGGTGGTACCGGTGAGTCGAGCAGGTGGTTCCGGCGTGCTCAGCAGGTGGTTCAGGCGGTTCTGGCAGGTGGTATCCGTCTGTTCGGGGTGTGGTTCCAGCATCTCATGAACACGTTTCTGGCACGTCTGAGATGTGGTTCCAGCCGGCCCGACAGGTGTTTCCGCAGTGTCCGCCAAGCGGTTCTGGCGTAGTTGGCAGGTGATTTTGGCATGACTGGCAGGTGGTTCCAGCAAGCCTGGCAGGTGATTCCAAAGTGTTCACCAACTGGTTGTGGCGTAGCCGGCAGGTGATTTTTGCGTGATCGGCAGGTGGTTCTGGCGAGTCGAGCAGGTGGTTCCGGCGTGCTCGGCTGGTGCTTCCGGGGTCATTGGCACGGGGTTCTGGCATGTCTGAGAGGTGGTTCCTGCATGCCCGGCAAGTGATTCCGGAGTGTTCGCCAAGTGGTTCTGGCATAGTCGGCAGGTGATTTTGGCATGTCCGGCAGGTGGTTCAGGCGAGTTGAGCAGGTGGTTCCAACGTGCTTGGCAGGTGCTTCCGGCGTCTCCGGCACGTGTTTCTGGCACATCTGACAGGTGGTTCCGGCATGCCCGAAAGGTGATTCCGGTCTGTCCGGTAGGTGGTTCCAGCCTGCACGGCATGTGGTTCTGGTACGTCTCAGAGGTGGTTGCGCATGCCCAACAGGTGATTCCGGACTGTCCGCCACATGGTTCTGGCACGTCTGAGAGGTGGTTCCGGCATGCCCGGCAGGTCATCCCAGAGAGTCCTCCAAGTGGTTCTGGCATAACACGCAGGTGATTTTGGCGTGTCTGGCAGGTTGTTCCGTTGTGCTTGGCAGGTGGTTGAGGCTTGGCCGGCAGGTGGTTCCAGACTGTCCAGGACGCGTTTCCAGCTTCTCCGGCAGGTGGTTCTGGTACGTCCGAGAGTTGGTTCCGCCATGGCTGGCAGGCGATTGCGGACCGTAGCCCAGGTGGTTCTGGCATAGCCAGAAGTTGATATAGGCCTGTCCGGCAGGTGGTTCCAGCGAGTCGAACAGGTGGCTCCGGCGTGCTCGGCAGGTGGTTCCGGTCTGTCCGGTAGGTGATTCCGGCGTGTCCGTCACGTGCTTCCGGCACGTCTGAGAGGTGGTTCCGGCATGCGCGACAGGTGATTTCGGAGTATCCGCCAGGTGGTTCTGGCGTACCCGGCAGGTGATTTTGGCGTGTCCGGCAGGTGTTTCTGGCGAGTCGAGCAGGTGGCTCCGGCATGCTAGGAAGGTGCTACCGGCGTCTCCGGCACATGGTTCTGGTGTGTCTGAGAGCTGGTTCCGGCATGTCCGGCAGATGATTCCGGAGTGTCCGCCAAGTGGTTCTGGCATACCCTGCTGGTGATTTGGGCATGTCAGGTAGGTGGTTCCGGCGAGTCGAGCAGGTGGCTCCGGCGTGCTCGGCAGGTTGTTCAGACGGGTCTGGCAGGTGTTTTCCGTCTGTTCGGGGTGTGGTTCCAGCATCTCATGCACATGGTTCTGGCACGTCTGAGATGTGGTTCCGGCCGGCCCGACAGGTGTTTCCACAGTGTCCGCCAAGTGGTACTGGCGTAGTTGGCAGGTGATTTTGGCATGACCGGCAGGTGGTTCCAGCAAGCCCGGCAGGTGATTCCGAAGTGTTCCCCAACTGGTTGTGGCGTAGCCGGCAGGTGATTTTTGCGTGTCCGGCAGGTGGTTCTGGCGAGTCGAGCAGGTGGTTCCGGGGTCATTGGCACGTGGTTATGGCATATCTGAGAGGTGGTTCCGGCATGCCCGGCAGGTGATTTCGGAGTGTTCGCCAAGTATTTCCGGCGTAGCCGGCTGGTGATTTTGCATGTCCAGCGGTCGTTCCGGCGGGTCGAGCCGGTGGTTCCGACGTGTCCGGCAGGTGGTTCCAGTCTGTCCGGCAGGTGGTTCTGTGGTGTCGGCACGAGGTTCAGTCTGAGAGGCTGTGCCGGCATGCCCCTCACGTGATTCCGGCTTGTCCCCGAAGTGGTGCTGGTGTAGCGGACAGGTGATTTTGGCGTGTCCGGCAGGTGGTTCAGGCGAGTTGAGCAGGTGGTTGCGACGTGCTCGGCAGGTGCTTCCGGCGTCTCCGGCACGTGTTTCTGGCACATCTGACTGGTGGTTCCGGCATGCCCAAAAGTTGATTCCGGTCTGTCCGGTAGGTGGTTCCGGCGTGCACGGCACGTGGTTCTGGTACGTCTCAGAGGTGGTTGCGTATGCCCAACAGGTGATTCCGGACTGTCTGCCACGTGCTTCTGGCACGTGTGAGAGGTGATTCCAACATGCCCGGCAGGTCATTTCGGAGAGTCGTCCAAGTGGTTCTGGCGTAGCCCGCAGGTGATTTCGGCGTGTCCGGCAGGTGGTTCCGCCGTGCTCGGCAGGTGATTCAGGCATGGCCGTCACGTGGTTCCAGTCTGTCCAGGACGTGTTTCCAGCTTCTCCGGCAGGTGGTTCTGGTACGTCTGAGAGGTGGTTCCGCCATGGCTGGCAGGTGATGCCGGACCGTCCCCCAGGTGGTTCTGGCATAGCCAGAAGTTGATATTGGCCTGTCCGGCAGGTGGTTCCAGCGAGTCGAACAGGTGGGTCCGGAGTTCTTGGCTGGTGGTTCCGGTCTGTCCGGTAGGTGTTTCCGGCGTGTCTGGCACGTGCTTCCGGCACGTCGGAGAGGTGGTTCCGGCGTGCTCAGCAGGTGGTTCAGGCGGTTCTGGCAGGTGGTATCCGTCTGTTCGGGGTGTGGTTCCAGCATCTCATGAACACGTTTCTGGCACGTCTGAGATGTGGTTCCAGCCGGCCCGACAGGTGTTTCCGGAGTGTTCGCCAAGTGGTTCTGGCATAGTCGGCAGGTGGTTTTGGCATGTCCGGCAGGTGGTTCAGGCGAGTTGAGCAGGTGGTTCCAACGTGCTTGGCAGGTGCTTCCGGCGTCTCCAGCACGTGTTTCTGGCACATCTGACAGGTGGTTCCGGCATGCCCGAAAGGTGATTCCGGTCTGTCCGGTAGGTGGTTCCAGCCTGCACGGCATGTGGTTCTGGTACGTCTCAGAGGTGGTTGCGCATGCCCAACAGGTGATTCCGGACTGTCCGCCACATGGTTCTGGCACGGGTGAGAGGTGGTTCCGGCATGCGCGACAGGTGGTTTCGGAGTGTCCGCCAGGTGGTTCTGGCGTACCCGGCAGGTGATTTTGGCGTGTCCGGCAGGTCTTTCTGGCGAGTCGAGCAGGTGGCTCCGGCATGCTCGGCAGGTGCTTCCGGCGTCTCCGGCACGTGGTTCTGGTGTGTCTGAGAGCTGGTTCCGGCATGTCCGGCAGATGATTCCGGAGTGTCCGCCAAGTGGTTCGGGCATACCCGGCTGGTGATTTTGGCATGTCAGATAGGTAGTTCCGGCGAGTCGAGCAGGTGGCTTCGGCGTGCTCGGCAGGTTGTTCAGACGGGTCTGGCCGGTGTTTTCCGTCTGTTCGGGGTGTGGTTCCAGCATCTCATGCACATGGTTCTGGCACGTCTGAGATGTGGTTCCGGCCGGCCCGACAGGTGTTTCCGCAGTGTCCGCCAAGCACTTCTGGCGTAGTTGGCAGGTGATTTTGGCATGACCGGCAGGTGGTTCCAGACTGTCCAGGACGTGTTTCCAGCTTCTCCGGCAGGTGGTTCTGCTACGTCTGAGAGGTGGTTCCGCCATGGCTGGCAGGCGATTCCGGACCGTCCCCCAGGTGGTTCTGGCATAGCCAGCAGTTAATATTGGCCTGTCCGGCAGGTGTTTCCGGCGAGTCGAGCAGGTGGCTCCGGCGTGCTCGGCAGGTTGTTCAGACGGGTCTGGCAGGTGTTTTCCGTCTGTTCGGGGTGTGGTTCCAGCATCTCATGCACATGGTTCTGGCACGTCTGAGATGTGGTTCCGGCCGGCCCGACAGGTGTTTCCACAGTGTCCGCCAAGTGGTACTGGCGTAGTTGGCAGGTGATTTTGGCATGACCGGCAGGTGGTTCCAGCAAGCCCGGCAGGTGATTCCGAAGTGTTCCCCAACTGGTTGTGGCGTAGCCGGCAGGTGATTTTTGCGTGTCCGGCAGGTGGTTCTGGCGAGTCGAGCAGGTGGTTCCGGCGTGCTCGGCAGGTGCTTCCGGGGTCATTGACACGTGGTTCTGGCATATCTGAGAGGTGGTTCCGGCATGCCAGGCAGGTGATTCCGGAGTGTTCGCCAAGTGTTTCCGGCGTAGCCGGCAGGTGCTTTTGCATGTCCAGCGGTCGTTCAGGCGGGTCGAGCCGGTGGTTCCGGCGTGTCCGGCAGGTGGTTCCGGTCTGTCCGGCAGGTGGTTCTGTGGTGTCCGGCACGAGGTTCAGTCTGAGAGGCTGTGCCGGCATGCCCCTCACGTGATTCCGGCTTGTCCCCGAAGTGGTGCTGGTGTAGCGGACAGGTGATTTTGGCGTGTCCGGCAGGTGGTTCAGGCGAGTTGAGCAGGTGGTTGCGACGTGCTCGGCAGGTGCTTCCGGCGTCTCCGGCACGTGTTTCTGGCACATCTGACTGGTGGTTCCGGCATGCCCAAAAGTTGATTCCGGTCTGTCCGGTAGGTGGTTCCGGCGTGCACGGCACGTGGTTCTGGTACGTGTCAGAGGTGGTTGCGTATGCCCAACAGGTGATTCCGGACTGTCTGCCACGTGCTTCTGGCACGTCTGAGAGGTGGTTCCAACATGCCCGGCAGGTCATTTCGGAGAGTCGTCCAAGTGGTTCTGGCGTAGCCCGCAGGTGATTTTGGCGTGTCCGGCAGGTGGTTCCGCCGTGCTCGGCAGGTGGTTCAGGCATGGCCGTCACGTGGTTCCAGTCTGTCCAGGACGTGTTTCCAGCTTCTCCGGCAGGTGGTTCTGGTACGTCTGAGAGGTGGTTCCGCCATGGCTGGCAGGTGATCCCGGACTGTCCCCCAGGTGGTTCTGGCATAGCCAGCAGTTGATATTGGCATGTCCGGCAGGTGGTTCCAGCGAGTCGAACAGGTGGCTCGGGCGTTCTTGGCAGGTGGTTCCGGTCTGTCCGGTAGGTGTTTCCGGCGTGTCTGGCACGTGATTCCGGCACATCTGAGAGGTGGTTCCGGCATGCACGGCAGGTGATTCCGTAGTGTCCGCCAGGTGGTTCTGGCATACCTGGCAGGTGATTTTGGCGTGTCCGGCAGGTGTTTCTGGCGAGTCGAGCAGGTGGCTCCGGCATGCTCGGCAGGTGCTTCCGGCGTCTCCTGCACTTGGTTCTGGTGTGTCTGAGGGCTGGTTCCGGCATGTCCGGCAGATGATTCCGGAGTGTCCGCCAAGTGGTTCTGGCATACCCAGCAGGTGATTTTGGCGTGTCAGGGAGGTGGTACCGGTGAGTCGAGCAGGTGGTTCCGGCGTGCTCAGCAGGTGGTTCAGGCGGTTCTGGCAGGTGGTATCCGTCTGTTCGGGGTGTGGTTCCAGCATCTCATGAACACGTTTCTGGCACGTCTGAGATGTGGTTCCAGCCGGCCCGACAGGTGTTTCCGCAGTGTCCGCCAAGCGGTTCTGGCGTAGTTGGCAGGTGATTTTGGCATGACTGGCAGGTGGTTCCAGCAAGCCTGGCAGGTGATTCCAAAGTGTTCACCAACTGGTTGTGGCGTAGCCGGCAGGTGATTTTTGCGTGATCGGCAGGTGGTTCTGGCGAGTCGAGCAGGTGGTTCCGGCGTGCTCGGCTGGTGCTTCTGGGGTCATTGGCACGGGGTTCTGGCATGTCTGAGAGGTGGTTCCTGCATGCCCGGCAAGTGATTCCGGAGTGTTCGCCAAGTGGTTCTGGCATAGTCGGCAGGTGATTTTGGCATGTCCGGCAGGTGGTTCAGGCGAGTTGAGCAGGTGGTTCCAACGTGCTTGGCAGGTGCTTCCGGCGTCTCCGGCACGTGTTTCTGGCACATCTGACAGGTGGTTCCGGCATGCCCGAAAGGTGATTCCGGTCTGTCCGGTAGGTGGTTCCAGCCTGCACGGCATGTGGTTCTGGTACGTCTCAGAGGTGGTTGCGCATGCCCAACAGGTGATTCCGGACTGTCCGCCACATGGTTCTGGCACGTCTGAGAGGTGGTTCCGGCATGCCCGGCAGGTCATCCCAGAGAGTCCTCCAAGTGGTTCTGGCATAACACGCAGGTGATTTTGGCGTGTCTGGCAGGTTGTTCCGTTCTGCTTGGCAGGTGGTTCAGGCTTGGCCGGCAGGTGGTTCCAGACTGTCCAGGACGTGTTTCCAGCTTCTCCGGCAGGTGGTTCTGGTACGTCCGAGAGTTGGTTCCGCCATGGCTGGCAGGCGATTCCGGACCGTAGCCCAGGTGGTTCTGGCATAGCCAGAAGTTGATATAGGCCTGTCCGGCAGGTGGTTCCAGCGAGTCGAACAGGTGGCTCCGGCGTGCTCGGCAGGTGGTTCCGGTCTGTCCGGTAGGTGATTCCGGCGTGTCCGTCACGTGCTTCCGGCACGTCTGAGAGGTGGTTCCGGCATGCGCGACAGGTGATTTCGGAGTGTCCGCCAGGTGGTTCTGGCGTACCCGGCAGGTGATTTTGGCGTGTCCGGCAGGTGTTTCTGGCGAGTCGAGCAGGTGGCTCCGGCATGCTCGGAAGGTGCTTCCCTCGTCTCCGGCACATGGTTCTGGTGTGTCTGAGAGCTGGTTCCGGCATGTCCTGCAGATGATTCCGGAGTGTCCGCCAAGTGGTTCTGGCATACCCTGCTGGTGATTTGGGCATGTCAGGTAGGTGGTTCCGGCGAGTCGAGCAGGTGGCTCCGGCGTGCTCGGCAGGTTGTTCAGACGGGTCTGGCAGGTGTTTTCCGTCTGTTCGGGGTGTGGTTCCAGCATCTCATGCACATGGTTCTGGCACGTCTGAGATGTGGTTCCGGCCGGCCCGACAGGTGTTTCCACAGTGTCCGCCAAGTGGTACTGGCGTAGTTGGCAGGTGATTTTGGCATGACCGGCAGGTGGTTCCAGCAAGCCCGGCAGGTGATTCCGAAGTGTTCCCCAACTGGTTGTGGCGTAGCCGGCAGGTGATTTTTGCGTGTCCGGCAGGTGGTTCTGGCGAGTCGAGCAGGTGGTTCCGGCGTGCTCGGCAGGTGCTTCCGGGGTCATTGACACGTGGTTCTGGCATATCTGAGAGGTGGTTCCGGCATGCCAGGCAGGTGATTCCGGAGTGTTCGCCAAGTGTTTCCGGCGTAGCCGGCAGGTGCTTTTGCATGTCCAGCGGTCGTTCAGGCGGGTCGAGCCGGTGGTTCCGGCGTGTCCGGCAGGTGGTTCCGGTCTGTCCGGCAGGTGGTTCTGTGGTGTCCGGCACGAGGTTCAGTCTGAGAGGCTGTGCCGGCATGCCCCTCACGTGATTCCGGCTTGTCCCCGAAGTGGTGCTGGTGTAGCGGACAGGTGATTTTGGCGTGTCCGGCAGGTGGTTCAGGCGAGTTGAGCAGGTGGTTGCGACGTGCTCGGCAGGTGCTTCCGGCGTCTCCGGCACGTGTTTCTGGCACATCTGACTGGTGGTTCCGGCATGCCCAAAAGTTGATTCCGGTCTGTCCGGTAGGTGGTTCCGGCGTGCACGGCACGTGGTTCTGGTACGTGTCAGAGGTGGTTGCGTATGCCCAACAGGTGATTCCGGACTGTCTGCCACGTGCTTCTGGCACGTCTGAGAGGTGGTTCCAACATGCCCGGCAGGTCATTTCGGAGAGTCGTCCAAGTGGTTCTGGCGTAGCCCGCAGGTGATTTTGGCGTGTCCGGCAGGTGGTTCCGCCGTGCTCGGCAGGTGGTTCAGGCATGGCCGTCACGTGGTTCCAGTCTGTCCAGGACGTGTTTCCAGCTTCTCCGGCAGGTGGTTCTGGTACGTCTGAGAGGTGGTTCCGCCATGGCTGGCAGGTGATCCCGGACTGTCCCCCAGGTGGTTCTGGCATAGCCAGCAGTTGATATTGGCATGTCCGGCAGGTGGTTCCAGCGAGTCGAACAGGTGGCTCGGGCGTTCTTGGCAGGTGGTTCCGGTCTGTCCGGTAGGTGTTTCCGGCGTGTCTGGCACGTGATTCCGGCACATCTGAGAGGTGGTTCCGGCATGCACGGCAGGTGATTCCGTAGTGTCCGCCAGGTGGTTCTGGCATACCTGGCAGGTGATTTTGGCGTGTCCGGCAGGTGTTTCTGGCGAGTCGAGCAGGTGGCTCCGGCATGCTCGGCAGGTGCTTCCGGCGTCTCCTGCACTTGGTTCTGGTGTGTCTGAGGGCTGGTTCCGGCATGTCCGGCAGATGATTCCGGAGTGTCCGCCAAGTGGTTCTGGCATACCCAGCAGGTGATTTTGGCGTGTCAGGGAGGTGGTACCGGTGAGTCGAGCAGGTGGTTCCGGCGTGCTCAGCAGGTGGTTCAGGCGGTTCTGGCAGGTGGTATCCGTCTGTTCGGGGTGTGGTTCCAGCATCTCATGAACACGTTTCTGGCACGTCTGAGATGTGGTTCCAGCCGGCCCGACAGGTGTTTCCGCAGTGTCCGCCAAGCGGTTCTGGCGTAGTTGGCAGGTGATTTTGGCATGACTGGCAGGTGGTTCCAGCAAGCCTGGCAGGTGATTCCAAAGTGTTCACCAACTGGTTGTGGCGTAGCCGGCAGGTGATTTTTGCGTGATCGGCAGGTGGTTCTGGCGAGTCGAGCAGGTGGTTCCGGCGTGCTCGGCTGGTGCTTCTGGGGTCATTGGCACGGGGTTCTGGCATGTCTGAGAGGTGGTTCCTGCATGCCCGGCAAGTGATTCCGGAGTGTTCGCCAAGTGGTTCTGGCATAGTCGGCAGGTGATTTTGGCATGTCCGGCAGGTGGTTCAGGCGAGTTGAGCAGGTGGTTCCAACGTGCTTGGCAGGTGCTTCCGGCGTCTCCGGCACGTGTTTCTGGCACATCTGACAGGTGGTTCCGGCATGCCCGAAAGGTGATTCCGGTCTGTCCGGTAGGTGGTTCCAGCCTGCACGGCATGTGGTTCTGGTACGTCTCAGAGGTGGTTGCGCATGCCCAACAGGTGATTCCGGACTGTCCGCCACATGGTTCTGGCACGTCTGAGAGGTGGTTCCGGCATGCCCGGCAGGTCATCCCAGAGAGTCCTCCAAGTGGTTCTGGCATAACACGCAGGTGATTTTGGCGTGTCTGGCAGGTTGTTCCGTTCTGCTTGGCAGGTGGTTCAGGCTTGGCCGGCAGGTGGTTCCAGACTGTCCAGGACGTGTTTCCAGCTTCTCCGGCAGGTGGTTCTGGTACGTCCGAGAGTTGGTTCCGCCATGGCTGGCAGGCGATTCCGGACCGTAGCCCAGGTGGTTCTGGCATAGCCAGAAGTTGATATAGGCCTGTCCGGCAGGTGGTTCCAGCGAGTCGAACAGGTGGCTCCGGCGTGCTCGGCAGGTGGTTCCGGTCTGTCCGGTAGGTGATTCCGGCGTGTCCGTCACGTGCTTCCGGCACGTCTGAGAGGTGGTTCCGGCATGCGCGACAGGTGATTTCGGAGTGTCCGCCAGGTGGTTCTGGCGTACCCGGCAGGTGATTTTGGCGTGTCCGGCAGGTGTTTCTGGCGAGTCGAGCAGGTGGCTCCGGCATGCTCGGAAGGTGCTTCCCTCGTCTCCGGCACATGGTTCTGGTGTGTCTGAGAGCTGGTTCCGGCATGTCCTGCAGATGATTCCGGAGTGTCCGCCAAGTGGTTCTGGCATACCCTGCTGGTGATTTGGGCATGTCAGGTAGGTGGTTCCGGCGAGTCGAGCAGGTGGCTCCGGCGTGCTCGGCAGGTTGTTCAGACGGGTCTGGCAGGTGTTTTCCGTCTGTTCGGGGTGTGGTTCCAGCATCTCATGCACATGGTTCTGGCACGTCTGAGATGTGGTTCCGGCCGGCCCGACAGGTGTTTCCACAGTGTCCGCCAAGTGGTACTGGCGTAGTTGGCAGGTGATTTTGGCATGACCGGCAGGTGGTTCCAGCAAGCCCGGCAGGTGATTCCGAAGTGTTCCCCAACTGGTTGTGGCGTAGCCGGCAGGTGATTTTTGCGTGTCCGGCAGGTGGTTCTGGCGAGTCGAGCAGGTGGTTCCGGGGTCATTGGCACGTGGTTCTGGCATATCTGAGAGGTGGTTCCGGCATGCCCGGCAGGTGATTCCGGAGTGTTCGCCAAGTGTTTCCGGCGTAGCCGGCTGGTGATTTTGCATGTCCAGCGGTCGTTCCGGCGGGTCGAGCCGGTGGTTCCAACGTGTCCGGCAGGTGGTTCCAGTCTGTCCGGCAGGTGGTTCTGTGGTGTCGGCACGAGGTTCAGTCTGAGAGGCTGTGCCGGCATGCCCCTCACGTGATTCCGGCTTGTCCCCGAAGTGGTGCTGGTGTAGCGGACAGGTGATTTTGGCGTGTCCGGCAGGTGGTTCAGGCGAGTTGAGCAGGTGGTTGCGACGTGCTCGGCAGGTGCTTCCGGCGTCTCCGGCACGTGTTTCTGGCACATCTGACTGGTGGTTCCGGCATGCCCAAGAGTTGATTCCGGTCTGTCCGGTAGGTGGTTCCGGCGTGCACGGCACGTGGTTCTGGTACGTCTCAGAGGTGGTTGCGTATGCCCAACAGGTGATTCCGGACTCTCTGCCACGTGCTTCTGGCACGTGTGAGAGGTGATTCCAACATGCCCGGCAGGTCATTTCGGAGAGTCGTCCAAGTGGTTCTGGCGTAGCCCGCAGGTGATTTCGGCGTGTCCGGCAGGTGGTTCCGCCGTGCTCGGCAGGTGATTCAGGCATGGCCGTCACGTGGTTCCAGTCTGTCCAGGACGTGTTTCCAGCTTCTCCGGCAGGTGGTTCTGGTACGTCTGAGGGGTGGTTCCGCCATGGCTGGCAGGTGATCCCGGACTGTCCCCCAGGTGGTTCTGGCATAGCCAGCAGTTGATATTGGCCTGTCCGGCAGGTGGTTCCAGCGAGTCGAACAGGTGGCTCCGGCGTTCTTGGCAGGTGGTTCCGGTCTGTCCGGTAGGTGTTTCCGGCGTGTCTGGCACGTGCTTCCGGCACGTCTGAGAGGTGGTTCCGGCATGCGCGGCAGGTGATTCCGTAGTGTCCGCCAGGTGGTTCTGGCATACCCGGCAGGTGATTTTGGAGTGTCCGGCACGTGTTTCTGGCGAGTCGAGCAGGTGGCTCCGGCATGCTCGGTAGGTGCTTCCGGCGTCTCCGGCACGTGGTTCTTGTGTGTCTGAGAGCTGGTTCCGGCATGTCCGGCAGATGATTCCGGAGTGTCCGCCAAGTGGTTCTGGCATACCCAGCAGGTGATTTTGGCGTGTCAGGGAGGTGGTACCGGTGAGTCGAGCAGGTGGTTCCGGCGTGCTCAGCAGGTGGTTCAGGCAGTTCTGGCAGGTGGTATCCGTCTGTTCGGGGTGTGGTTCCAGCATCTCATGAACACGTTTCTGGCACGTCTGAGATGTGGTTCCAGCCGGCCCGACAGGTGTTTCCGCAGTGTCCGCCAAGCGGTTCTGGCGTAGTTGGCAGGTGATTTTGGCATGACTGGCAGGTGGTTCCAGCAAGCCTGGCAGGTGATTCCAAAGTGTTCACCAACTGGTTGTGGCGTAGCCGGCAGGTGATTTTTGCGTGATCGGAAGGTGGTTCTGGCGAGTCGAGCAGGTGGTTCCGGCGTGCTCGGCTGGTGCTTCCGGGGTCATTGGCATGGGGTTCTGGCATGTCTGAGAGGTGGTTCCTGCATGCCCGGCAAGTGATTCCGGAGTGTTCGCCAAGTGGTTCTGGCATAGTCGGCAGGAGATTTTGGCATGTCCGGCAGGTGGTTCAGGCGAGTTGAGCAGGTGGTTCCAACGTGCTTGGCAGGTGCTTCCGGCGTCTCCGGCACGTGTTTCTGGCACATCTGACAGGTGGTTCCGGCATGCCCGAAAGGTGATTCCGGTGTGTCCGGTAGGTGGTTCCAGCCTGCATGGCATGTGTTTCTGGTACGTCTCAGAGGTGGTTGCACATGCCCAACAGGTGATTCCGGACTGTCCGCCACGTGCTTCTGGCACGGCTGAGAGGTGGTTCCGGCATGCCCGGCAGGTCATCCCAGAGAGTCCTCCAAGTGGTTCTGGCATAACACGCAGGTGATTTTGGCGTGTCTGGCAGGTTGTTCCGTTGTGCTTGGCAGGTGGTTCAGGCTTGGCGGGCAGGTGGTTCCAGTATGTCCAGGACGTGTTTCCAGGTTCTCCGGCAGGTGGTTCTGGTACGTCTGAGAGGTGGTTCCGCAATGGCTGGCAGGTGATTCCGGACCGTCCCCCAGGTGGTTCTGGCATAGCCAGCAGTTGATATTGGCCTGTCCGGCAGGTGGTTCCAGCGAGTCGAACAGGTGGCTCCGGCGTGCTCGGCAGGTGGTTCCGGTCTGTCCGGTAGGTGATTCCGGCGTGTCCGGCACGTGCTTCCGGCACGTCTGAGAGGTGGTTCCGGCATGCGCGACAGGTGATTTCGGAGTGTCCGCCAGGTGGTTCTGGCGTACCCGGCAGGTGATTTTGGCGTGTCCGGCAGGTGTTTCTGGCGAGTCGAGCAGGTGGCTCCGGCATGCTCGGCAGGTGCTTCCGGCGTCTCCGGCACGTGGTTCTGGTGTGTCTGAGAGCTGGTTCCGGCATGTCCGGCAGATGATTCCGCAGTGTCCGCCAAGTGGTTCTGGCATACCCGGCTGGTGATTTTGGCATGTCAGGTAGGTGGTTCCGGCGAGTCGAGCAGGTGGCTCCGGCTTGCTCGGCAGGTTGTTCAGACGGGTCTGGCAGGTGTTTTCCGTCTGTTCGGGGTGTGGTTCCAGCATCTCATGCACATGGTTCTGGCACGTCTGAGATGTGGTTCCGGCCGGCCCGACAGGTGTTTCCACAGTGTCCGCCACGTGGTACTGGCGTAGTTGGCAGGTGATTTTGGCATGACCGGCAGGTGGTTCCAGCAAGCCCGGCAGGTGATTCCGAAGTGTTCCCCCACCGGTTGTGGCGTAGCCAGCAGGTGATTTTTGCGTGTCCGGCAGGTGGTTCTGGCGAGTCGAGCAGGTGGTTCCGGCGTGCTCGGCAGGTGCTTCCGGGGTCATTGGCACGTGGTTCTGGCATATCTGAGAGGTGGTTCCGGCATGCCCGGCAGGTGATTCCGGAGTGTTCGCCAAGTGTTTCCGGCGTAGCCGGCAGGTGATTTTGCATGTCCAGCGGTCGTTCCGGTGGGTCGAGCCGGTGGTTCCGGCGTGTCCGGCAGGTGGTTCCGGTCTGTCCGGCAGGTGGTTATGTGGTATCCGGCACGAGGTTCAGTCTGAGAGGCTGTGCCGGCATGCCCCTCACGTGATTCCGGCTTGTCCCCAAAGTGGTGCTCGTGTAGCGGGCAGGTGATTTTAGCGTGTCCGGCAGGTGGTTCAGGCGAGTTGAGCAGGTGGTTCCAACGTGCTTGGCAGGTGCTTCCGTCGTCTCCGGCACGTGTTTCTGGCACATCTGACAGGCGGTTCCGGCATGCCCGAAAGGTGATTCCGGTCTTTCCGGTAGGTGGTTCCAGCCTGCACGGCACGTGGTTCTGGTCCGTCTCAGAGGTGGTTGCGCATGCCCAACAGGTGATTCCGGACTGTCCGCCACGTGCTTCTGGCACGTCTGAGAGGTGGTTCCAACATGCCCAGAAGGTCATTTCGGAGAGTCGTCCAAGTGGTTCTGGCGTAGCCCTCAGGTGATTTTGGCGTGTCCGGCAGGTGGTTCCGCCGTGCTCGGCAGGTGCTTCAGGCATGGCCGTCACGTGGTTCCAGACTCTCCAGGACGTGTTTCCAGCTTCTCCGGCAGGTGGTTCTGGTACGTCTGAGAGGTGGTTCCGCCATGGCTGGCAGGTGATCCCGGACTGTCCCCCAGGTGGTTCTGGCATAGCCAGCAGTTGATATTGGCCTGTCCGGCAGGTGGTTCCAGCGAGTCGAACAGGTGGCTCCGGCGTTCTTGGCAGGTGGTTCCGGTCTGTCCGGTAGGTGTTTCCGGCGTGTCTGGCACTTGCTTCCGGCACGTCGGAGAGGTGGTTCCGGCGTGCTCAGCAGGTGGTTCAGGCGGTTCTGGCAGGTGGTATCCGTCTGTTCGGGGTGTGGTTCCAGCATCTCATGAACACGTTTCTGGCACGTCTGAGATGTGGTTCCAGCCGGCCCGACAGGTGTTTCCGGAGTGTTCGCCAAGTGGTTCTTGCATAGTCGGCAGGTGATTTTGGCATGTCCGGCAGGTGGTTCAGGCGAGTTGAGCAGGTGGTTCCAACGTGCTTGGCAGGTGCTTCCGGCGTCTCCGGCACGTGTTTCTGGCACATCTGACAGGTGGTTCCGGCATGCCCGAAAGGTGATTCCGGTCTGTCCGGTAGGTGGTTCCAGCCTGCACGGCATGTGGTTCTGGTACGTCTCAGAGGTGGTTGCGCATGCCCAACAGGTGATTCCGGACTGTCCGCCACATGGTTCTGGCACGGCTGAGAGGTGGTTCCGGCATGCGCGACAGGTGGTTTCGGAGTGTCCGCCAGGTGGTTCTGGCGTACCCGGCAGGTGATTTTGGCGTGTCCGGCAGGTCTTTCTGGCGAGTCGAGCAGGTGGCTCCGGCATGCTCGGCAGGTGCTTCCGGCGTCTCCGGCACGTGGTTCTGGTGTGTCTGAGAGCTGGTTCCGGCATGTCCGGCAGATGATTCCGGAGTGTCCGCCAAGTGGTTCGGGCATACCCGGCTGGTGATTTTGGCATGTCAGATAGGTAGTTCCGGCGAGTCGAGCAGGTGGCTTCGGCGTGCTCGGCAGGTTGTTCAGACGGGTCTGGCCGGTGTTTTCCGTCTGTTCGGGGTGTGGTTCCAGCATCTCATGCACATGGTTCTGGCACGTCTGAGATGTGGTTCCGGCCGGCCCGACAGGTGTTTCCGCAGTGTCCGCCAAGCACTTCTGGCGTAGTTGGCAGGTGATTTTGGCATGACCGGCAGGTGGTTCCAGACTGTCCAGGACGTGTTTCCAGCTTCTCCGGCAGGTGGTTCTGCTACGTCTGAGAGGTGGTTCCGCCATGGCTGGCAGGCGATTCCGGACCGTCCCCCAGGTGGTTCTGGCATAGCCAGCAGTTAATATTGGCCTGTCCGGCAGGTGTTTCCGGCGAGTCGAGCAGGTGGCTCCGGCGTGCTCGGCAGGTTGTTCAGACGGGTCTGGCAGGTGTTTTCCGTCTGTTCGGGGTGTGGTTCCAGCATCTCATGCACATGGTTCTGGCACGTCTGAGATGTGGTTCCGGCCGGCCCGACAGGTGTTTCCACAGTGTCCGCCAAGTGGTACTGGCGTAGTTGGCAGGTGATTTTGGCATGACCGGCAGGTGGTTCCAGCAAGCCCGGCAGGTGATTCCGAATTGTTCCCCAACCGGTTGTGGCGTAGCCGGCAGGTGATTTTTGCGTGTCCGGCATGTGGTTCTGGCTAGTCGAGCAGGTGGTTCCGGCGTGCTCGGCAGGTGCTTCCGGGGTCATTGGCACGTGGTTCTGGCATATCTGAGAGGTGGTTCCGGCATGCCCGGCAGGTGATTCCGGAGTGTTCGCCAAGTGTTTGCGGCGTAGCCGGCAGGTGATGTTGCATGTCCAGCGGTCGTTCCGGCGGGTCGAGCCGGTGGTTCCGGCGTGTCCGGCAGGTGGTTCCGGTCTGTCCGGCAGGTGGTTCTGTGGTGTCCGGCACGAGGTTCAGTCTGAGAGGCTGTGCCGGCATGCCCCTCACGTGATTCCGGCTTGTCCCCGAAGTGGTGCTGGTGTAGCGGGCACGTGATTTTGGCGTGTCCGGCAGGTGGTTCAGGCGAGTTGAGCAGGTGGTTGCGACGTGCTCGGCAGGTGCTTCCGGCGTCTCCGGCACGTGTTTCTGGCACATCTGACTGGTGGTTCCGGCATGCCCAAAAGTTGATTCCGGTCTGTCCGGTAGGTGGTTCCGGCGTGCACGGCACGTGGTTCTGGTACGTCTCAGAGGTGGTTGCGTATGCCCAACAGGTGATTCCGGACTGTCCGCCACGTGCTTCTGGCACGTCTGAGAGGTGGTTCCAACATGCCCGGCAGGTCATTTCGGAGAGTCGTCCAAGTGGTTCTGGAGTAGCCCGCAGGTGATTTTGGCGTGTCCGGCAGGTGGTTCCGCCGTGCTCGGCAGGTGGTTCAGGAATGGCCGTCACGTGGTTCCAGTCTGTCCAGGACGTGTTTCCAGCTTCTCCGGAGGTGGTTATGGTATGTCTGAGAGGTGGTTCCGCCATGGCTGGCAGGTGATCCCGGACTGTCCCCCAGGTGGTTCTGGCATAGCCAGCAGTTGATATTGGCCTGTCCGGCAGGTGGTTCCAGCGAGTCGAACAGGTGGCTCCGGCGTTCTTGGCAGGTGGTTCCGGTCTGTCCGGCAGGTGTTTCCGGCGTGTCTGGCACGTGCTTCCGGCACGTCTGAGAGGTGGTTCCGGCATGCGCGGCAGGTGATTCCGTAGTGTCCGCCAGGTGGTTCTGGCATACCCGGCAGGTGATTTTGGCGTGTCCGGCAGGTGTTTCTGGCGAGTCGAGCAGGTGGCTCGGGCATGCTCGGCAGGTGCTTCCGGCGTCTACGGCACGTGGTTCTGGTGTGTCTGAGAGCTGGTTCCGCCATGTCCGGCAGATGATTCCGGAGTGTCCGCCAAGTGGTTCTGGCATACCCGGCTGGTGATTTTGGCGTGTCAGGGAGGTGGTACCGGTGAGTCGAGCAGGTGGTTCCGGCGTGCTCAGCAGGTGCTTCAGGCGGTTCTGGCAGGTGGTATCCGTCTGTTCGGGGTGTGGTTCCAGCATCTCATGAACACGTTTCTGGCACGTCTGAGATGTGGTTCCGGCCGGCCCGACAGGTGTTTCCGCAGTGTCCGCCAAGCGGTTCTGGCGTAGTTGGCAGGTGATTTTTGCATGACTGGCAGGTGGTTCCAGCAAGCCTGGCAGGTGATTCCAAAGTGTTCCCCAACTGGTTGTGGCATAGCCGGCAGGTGATTTTTGCGTGATCGGCAGGTGGTTCTGGCGAGTCGAGCAGGTGGTTCCGGCGTGCTCGGCTGGTGCTTCCGGGGTCATTGTGACGGGGTTCTGGCATGTCTGAGAGGTGGTGCCTGCATGCCCGGCAAGTGATTCCGGAGTGTTCGCCAAGTGGTTCTGGCATAGTCGGCAGGTGATTTTCGCATGTCCGGCAGGTGGTTCAGGCGAGTTGAGCAGGTGGTTCCAACGTGCTTGGCAGGTGCTTCCGGCGTCTCCGGCATGTGTTTCTGGCACATCTGACAGGTGGTTCCGCCATGCCCGAAAGCTGATTCCGGTCTGTCCGGTAGGTGGTTCCAGCCTGCACGTCATGTGGTTCTGGTACGTCTCAGAGGTGGTTGGGCATGCCCAACAGGTGATTCCGGACTGTCCGCCACATGGTTCTGGCACGTCTGAGAGGTGGTTCCGGCATGCCCGGCCGGTCATCCCAGAGAGTACTCCAAGTGGTTCTGGCATAACACGCAGGTGATTTTGGCGTGTCTGGCAGGTTGTTCCGTTGTGCTTGGCAGGTGGCTCAGGCTTGGCCGGCAGGTGGTTCCAGACTGTCCAGGACGTGTTTGAAGCTTCTCCGGCAGGTGGTTCTGGTACGTCTGAGAGGTGGTTCCGCCATGGCTGGCAGGTGATTCCGGACCGTCCCCCAGGTGGTTCTGGCATAGCCAGCAGTTGATATTGGCCTGTCCGGCAGGTGGTTCCAGCGAGTCGAACAGGTGGCTCCGGCGTGCTCGGCAGGTGGTTCCGGTCTGTCCGGTAGGTGATTCCGGCGTGTCCGGCACGTGCCTCCGGCACGTCTGAGAGGTGGTTCCGGCATGCGCGACAGGTGGTTTCGGAGTGTCCGCCAGGTGGTTCTGGCGTACCCGGCAGGTGATTTTGGCGTGTCCGGCAGGTGGTTCTGGCGAGTCGAGCAGGTGGTTCCGGCGTGCTCGGCAGGTGCTTCCGGGGTCATTGGCACGTGGTTCTGGCATATCTGAGAGGTGGTTCCGGCATGCCCGGCAGGTGATTCCGGAGTGTTCGTCAAGTGTTTCCGGCATAGCCGGCAGGTGATTTTGCATGTCCAGCGGTCGTTCCGGTGGGTCGAGCCGGTGGTTCCGGCGTGTCCGGCAGGTGGTTCCGGTCTGTCCGTCAGGTGGTTCTGTGGTGTCCGGCACGAGGTTCAGTCTGAGAGGCTGTGCCGGCATGCCCCTCACATGATTCCGGCTTGTCCCCGAAGTGGTGCTGGTGTAGCGGGCAGGTGATTTTGGCGTGTCCGGCAGGTGGTTCAGGCGAGTTGTGCAGGTGGTTCCAACGTGCTTGGCAGGTGCTTCCGGCGTCTCCGGCACGTGTTTCTGGCACATCTGACAGGTGGTTCCGGCATGCCCGAAAGGTGATTCCGGTCTGTCCGGTAGGTGGTTCCAGCCTGCACGGCATGTGGTTCTGGTACGTCTCAGAGGTGGTTGCGCATGCCCAACAGGTGATTCCGGACTGTCCGCCACATGGTTCTGGCACGTCTGAGAGGTGGTTCCGGCATGCCCGGCAGGTCATCCCAGAGAGTCCTCCAAGTGGTTCTGGCATAACACGCAGGTGATTTTGGCGTGTCTGGCAGGTTGTTCCGTTGTGCTTGGCAGGTGGTTCAGGCTTGGCCGGCAGGTGGTTCCAGACTGTCCAGGACGTGTTTCCAGCTTCTCCGGCAGGTGGTTCTGGTACGTCTGAGAGGTGGTTCCGCCATGGCTGGCAGGCAATTCCGGACCGTCCCCCAGGTGGTTCTGGCATAGCCAGCAGTTGATATTGGCCTGTCCAGCAGGTGGTTCCAGCGAGTCGAACAGGTGGCTCCGGCGTGCTCGGCAGGTGGTTCCGGTCTGTCCGGTAGGTGATTCCGGCGTGTCCGGCACGTGCTTCCGGCACGTCTGAGAGGTGGTTCCAGCATGCGCGACAGGTGGTTTCGGAGTGTCCGCCAGGTGGTTCTGGCGTACCCGGCAGGTGATTTTGGCGTGTCCGGCAGGTGTTTCTGGCGAGTCGAGCAGGTGGCTCCGGCATGCTCGGCAGGTGCTTCCGGCGTCTCCGGCACGTGGTTCTGGTGTGTCTGACAGCTGGTTCCGGCATTTCCGGCAGATGATTCTGGAGTGTCCGCCAAGTGGTTCTGGCATACCCAGCTGGTGATTTGGGCATGTCAGGTAGGTGGCACCGGCGTGCTCGGCAGGTTGTTCAGACGGGTCTGGCAGGTGCTTTCCGGCTGTTCGGGGTGTGGTTCCAGCATCTCATGAACATGGTTCTGGCACGTCTGAGATGTGGTTCCGGCCGGCCCGACAGGTGTTTCCACAGTGTCCGCCAAGTGGTACTGGCGTAGTTGGCAGGTGATTTTGGCATGACCGGCAGGTGGTTCCAGCAAGCCCGGCAGGTGATTCCGAAGTGTTCCCCCACCGGTTGTGGCGTAGCCGGCAGGTGATTTTTGCGTGTCCGGCATGTGGTTCTGGCGAGTCGAGCAGGTGGTTCCGGCGTGCTCGGCAGGTGCTTCCGGGGTCATTGGCACGTGGTTCTGGCATATCTGAGAGGTGGTTCCGGCATGCCCGGCAGGTGATTCCGGAGTGTTCGCCAAGTGTTTGCGGCGTAGCCGGCAGGTGATGTTGCATGTCCAGCGGTCGTTCCGGCGGGTCGAGCCGGTGGTTCCGGCGTGTCCGGCAGGTGGTTCCGGTCTGTCCGGCAGGTGGTTCTGTGGTGTCCGGCACGAGGTTCAGTCTGAGAGGCTGTGCCGGCATGCCCCTCACGTGATTCCGGCTTGTCCCCGAAGTGGTGCTGGTGTAGCGGGCAGGTGATTTTGGCGTGTCCGGCAGGCGGTTCAGGCGAGTTGAGCAGGTGGTTGCGACGTGCTCGGCAGGTGCTTCCGGCGTCTCCGGCACGTGTTTCTGGCACATCTGACTGGTGGTTCCGGCATGCCCAAAAGTTGATTCCGGTCTGTCCGGTAGGTGGTTCCGGCGTGCACGGCACGTGGTTCTGGTCCGTCTCAGAGGTGGTTGCGCATGCCCAACAGGTGATTCCGGACTGTCCGCCACGTGCTTCTGGCACGTCTGAGATGTGGTTCCAACATGCCCGGCAGGTCATTTCGGAGAGTCGTCCAAGTGGTTCTGGCGTAGCCCGCAGGTGATTTTGGCGTGTCCGGCAGGTGGTTCCGCCGTGCTCGGCAGGTGCTTCAGGCATGGCCGTCACGTGGTTCCAGTCTGTCCAGGACGTGTTTCCAGCTTCTCCGGCAGGTGGTTCTGGTACGTCTGAGAGGTGGTTCCGCCATGGCTGGCAGGTGATCCCGGACTGTCCCCCAGGTGGTTCTGGCATAGCCAGCAGTTGATATTGGCCTGTCCGGCAGGTGGTTCCAGCGAGTCGAACAGGTGGCTCCGGCGTTCTTGGCAGGTGGCTCCGGTCTGTCCGGTAGGTGTTTCCGGCGTGTCTGGCACGTGCTTCCGGCACGTCTGAGAGGTGGTTCCGGCATGCGCGGCAGGTGATTCCGTAGTGTCCGCCAGGTGGTTCTGGCATACCCGGCAGGTGATTTTGGCGTGTCCGGCAGGTGTTTCTGGCGAGTCGAGCAGGTGGCTCCGGCATGCTCGGCAGGTGCTTCCGGCGTCTCCTGCACTTGGTTCTGGTGTGTCTGAGAGCTGGTTCCGGCATGTCCGGCAGATGATTCCGGAGTGTCCGCCATGTGGTTCTGGCATACCCAGCAGGTGATTTTGGCGTGTCAGGGAGGTGGTACCGGTGAGTCGAGCAGGTGGTTCCGGCGTGCTCAGCAGGTGGTTCAGGCGGTTCTGGCAGGTGGTATCCGTCTGTTCGGGGTGTGGTTCCAGCATCTCATGAACACGTTTCTGGCACGTCTGAGATGTGGTTCCAGCCGGCCCGACAGGTGTTTCCGCAGTGTCCGCCAAGCGGTTCTGGCGTAGTTCGCAGGTGATTTTGGCATGACTGGCTGGTGGTCCCAGCAAGCCTGGCAGGTGATTCCAAAGTGTTCACCAACTGGTTGTGGCGTAGCCAGCAGGTGATTTTTGCGTGATCGGCAGGTGGTTCTGGCGAGTCGAGCAAGTGGTTCCGGCGTGCTCCGCTGTGCTTCCGGGGTCATTGGCACGGGGTTCTGGCATGTCTGAGAGGTGGTTCCTGCATGCCCGGCAAGTGATTCCGGAGTTTTCGCCAAGTGGTTCTGGCATAGTCGGCACGTGATTTTGGCATGTCCGGCAGGTGGTTCAGGCGAGTTGAGCAGGTGGTTCCAACGTGCTTGGCAGGTGCTTCCGGCGTCTCCGGCACGTGTTTCTGGCACATCTGACAGGTGGTTCCGGCATGCCCGAAAGGTGATTCCGGTCTGTCCGGTAGGTGGTTCCAGCCTGCACGGCATGTGGTTCTGGTACGTCTCAGAGGTGGTTGCGCATGCCCAACAGGTGATTCCGGACTGTCCGCCACATGGTTCTGGCACGTCTGAGAGGTGGTTCCGGAATGCCCGGCAGGTCATCCCAGAGAGTCCTCCAAGTGGTTCTGGCATAACACGCAGGTGATTTTGGCGTGTCTGGCAGGTTGTTCCATTGTGCTTGGCAGGTGGTTCAGGCTTGGCCGGCAGGTGGTTCCAGACTGTCCAGGACGTGTTTCCAGCTTCTCCGGCAGGTGGTTCTGGTACGTCTGAGAGGTGGTTCCGCCATGGCTGGCAGGTGATTCCGGACCGTCCCCCAGGTGGTTCTGGCATAGCCAGCAGTTAATATTGGCCTGTCCGGCAGGTGGTTCCAGCGAGTCGAAAAGGTGGCTCCGGCGTGCTCGGCAGGTGGTTCCGGTCTGTCCGGTAGGTGATTCCGGCGTGTCCGGCACGTGCTTCCGGCACGTCTGAGAGGTGGTTCCGGCATGCGCGACAGGTGATTTCGGAGTGTCCGCCAGGTGGTTCTGGCGTACCCGGCAGGTGATTTTGGCGTGTCCGGCAGGTGTTTCTGGCGAGTCGAGCAGGTGGCTCCGGCATGCTCGGCAGGTGCTTCCGGCGTCTCCGGCACGTGGTTCTGGTGTGTCTGAGAGCTGGTTCCGGCATGTCCGGCAGATGATTCCGGAGTGTCCGCCAAGTGGTTCTGGCATACTCGGCTGGTGATTTTGGCATTTCAGGTAGGTGGTTCCGGCGAGTCGAGCAGGTGGCTCCGGCGTGCTCGGCAGGTTGTTCAGACGGGTCTGGCTGGTGTTTTCCGTCTGTTCGGGGTGTGGTTCCAGCATCTCATGCACATGGTTCTGGCACGTCTGAGATGTGGTTCCAGCCGGCCCGACAGGTGTTTCCACAGTGTCCGCCAAGTAGAACTGGCGTAGTTGGCAGGTGATTTTGGCATGACCGGCAGGTGGTTCCAGCAAGCCCGGCAGGTGATTCCGAAGTGTTCCCCCACCGGTTGTGGCGTAGCCGGCAGGTGATTTTTGCGTGTCCGGCAGGTGGTTCTGGCGAGTCGAGCAGGTGGTTCCGGCGTGCTCGGCAGGTCCTTCCGGGGTCATTGGCACGTGGTTCTGGCATAGCTGAGAGGTGGTTCCGGCATGCCCATCAGGTGATTCCGGAGTGTTCGCCAAGTGATTCCGGCGTGGCCGGCAGGTGATTTTGATGTCCAGCGGTCGTTCCGGCGGGTCGAGCCGGTGGTTACGGCGTGTCCGGCAGGTGGTTCCGGTATGTCCGGCAGGTGGTTCTGTGGTGTCCGGCACGAGGTTCAGTCTGAGAGGCTGTGCCGGCATGCCCCTCACGTGATTCCGGCTTGTCCCCGAAGTGGTGCTGTTGTGTGGGCAAGTGATTTTGGCGTGTCCGGCAGGTGGTTCAGGCGCGTTGAGGAGGTGGTTCCAACGTGCTTGGCAGATGCTTCCGTCGTCTTCGTCACGTGTTTCTGGCACATCTGACAGGTGGTTCCGGCATTCCCCAAAGGTGATTTCGGTCTTTCCGGTAGGTGGTTCCAGCCTGCACGGCACGTGGTTCTGGTACGTCTCAGAGGTGGTTGCGCATGCCCAACAGGTGATTCCGGACTGTCCGCCACGTGCTTCTGGCACGTCTGAGAGGTGGTTCCAACATGCCCGGCAGGTCATTTCGGAGAGTCGTCCAAGTGGTTCTGGCGTAGCCCGCAGGTGATTTTGGCGTGTCCGGCAGGTATTTCCGCCGTGCTCGGCAGGTGGTTCAGGCATGGCCGTCACGTGGTTCCAGTCTGTCCAGGACGTGTTTCCAGCTTCTCCGGCAGGTGGTTCTGGTACGTCTGAGAGGTGGTTCCGCCATGGCTGGCAGGTGATCCCGGACTGTCCCCCAGGTGGTTCTGGCATAGCCAGCAGTTGATATTGGCCTGTCCGGCAGGTGGTTCCAGCGAGTCGAACAGGTGGCTCCGGCGTTCTTGGCAGGTGGTTCCGGTCTGTCCGGTAGGTGTTTCCGGCGTGTCTGGCACGTGCTTCCGGCACGTCTGAGAGGTGGTTCCGGCATGCGCGGCAGGTGATTCCGTAGTGTCCGCCAGGTGGTTCTGGCATACCCAGGAGGTGATTTTGGCGTGTCCGGCAGGTGTTTCTGGCGAGTCGAGCAGGTGGCTCCGGCATGCTCGGCAGGTGCTTCCGGCGTCTCCGGCACTTGGTTCTGGTGTGTCTGAGAGCTGGTTCCGGCATGTCCGGCAGAGGATTCCGGAGTGTCCGCCAAGTGGTTCTGGCATACCCAGCAGGTGATTTTGGCGTGTCAGGGAGGTGGTACCGGTGAGTCGAGCAGGTGGTTCCGGCGTGCTCAGCAGGTGGTTCAGGCGGTTCTGGCAGGTGGTATCCATCTGTTCGGGGTGTGATTCCAGCATCTCATGAACACGTTTCTGGCACGTCTGAGATGTGGTTCCAGCCGGCCCGACAGGTGTTTCCGCAGTGTCCGCCAAGCGGTTCTGGCGTAGTTGGCAGGTGATTTTGGCATGACTGGCAGGTGGTTCCAGCAAGCCTGGCAGGTGATTCCAAAGTGTTCACCAACTGGTTGTGGCGTAGCCGGCAGGTGATTTTTGCGTGATCGGCAGGTGGTTCTGGCGAGTCGAGCAAGTGGTTCCGGCGTGCTCCGCTGTGCTTCCGGGGTCATTGGCACGGGGTTCTGGCATGTCTGAGAGGTGGTTCCTGCATGCCCGGCAAGTGATTCAGGAGTGTTCGCCAAGTGGTTCTGGCATAGCCGGCAGGTGATTTTGGCATGTCCGGCAGGTGGTTCAGGCGAGTTGAGCAGGTGGTTCCAACGTGCTTAGCAGGTGCTTCCGGCGTCTCCGGCATGTGTTTCTGGCACATCTGACAGGTGGTTCCGGCATGCCCGAAAGGTGATTCCGGTCTGTCCGGTAGGTGGTTCCAGCCTGCATGGCATGTGGTTCTGGTACGTCTCAGAGGTGGTTGCGCATGCCCAACAGGTGATTCCGGACTGTCTGCCACATGCTTCTGGCACGTCTGAGAGGTGGTTCCGGCATGCCCGGCAGGTCATCCCAGAGAGTCCTCCAAGTGGTTCTGGCATAACACGCAGGTGATTTTGGCGTGTCTGGCAGGTTGTTCCGTTGTGCTTGGCAGGTGGTTCAGGCTTGGCCGGCAGGTGGTTCCAGTACTGTCCAGGACGTGTTTCCAGCTTCTCCGGCAGGTGGTTCTGCTACTTCTGAGAGGTGGTTCCGCCATGGCTGGCAGGTGATTCCGGACCGTCCCCCAGGTGGTTCTGGCATAGCCAGCAGTTGATATTGGCCTGTCCGGCAGCGTGGTTCCAGCGAGTCGAACAGGTGGCTCCGGCGTGCTCGGCAGGTGGTTCCGGTCTGTCCGGTAGGTGATTCCGGCGTGTCAGGCACGTGCTTCCGGCACGTCTGAGAGGTGGTTCCGGCATGCGCGACAGGTGATTTCGGAGTGTCCGCCAGGTGGTTCTGGCGTACCCGGCAGGTGATTTTGGCGTGTCCGGCAGGTGTTTCTGGCGAGTCGAGCAGGTGGCTCCGGCCTGCTCGGCAGGTGCTTCCGGCGTCTCCGGCACGTGGTTCTGGTGTGTCTGAGAGCTGGTTCCGGCATGTCCGGCAGACGATTCCGCAGTGTCCGCCAAGTGGTTCTGGCATACCCGGCTGGTGATTTTGGCATGTCAGGTAGGTGGTTCCGGCCAGTCGAGCAGGTGGCTCCGGCCTGCTCGGAAGGTCGTTCAGACGGGTCTGGCTGGTGTTTTCCGTCTGTTCGGGGTGTGGTTCCAGCATCTCATGCACATGGTTCTGGCACGTCTGAGATGTGGTTCCGGCCGGCCCGACAGGTGTTTCCACAGTGTCCGCCAAGTGGTTCTGGCGTAGTTGGCAGGTGATTTTGGCATGACCGGCAGGTGGTTCCAGCAAGCCCGGCAGGTGATTCCGAAGTGTTCCCCAACCGGTTGTGGCGTAGCCGGCAGGTGATTTTTGCGTGTCCGGCAGGTGGTTCTGGCGAGTCGAGCAGGTGGTTCCGGCGTGCTCGGCTGGTGCTTCCGGGGTCATTGGCACGTGGTTCTGGCATATCTGAGAGGTGGTTACGGCATGCCCGGCAGGTGATTCCGGAGTGTTCGCCAAGTGTTTGCGGCGTAGCCGGCAGGTGATGTTGCATGTCCAGCGGTCGTTCAGGTGGGT